>NC_137625.1:33223396-33274006 GCF_963280865.1 Gymnoscopelus braueri | reverse complement strand
CACAGAGAGAGAGAGAGGGGGGATGAGGAGTGACAAAGACATATTTGACATGTGATATTAGAGGTGTTTGTTGAGGAGGATACTGGTGTCTCAGAGCGCTGTGGCACGTATCACCTCCTGATGCTCAGTTCATACGCTGTCGTACGCCAAAATGTCCGATCTACAAGCTCACGGACGTCATGACGTGTCGTGAGCTCATAGATGTTGGGCTATTTTCGTCCGTTCTACGCCGTCATACGCCGAAGTACGGCGTAGAGAGAGAGAGAGAGAGAGGAGAGAGAGAGAGAGAGAGATGAGAGGAGAGAGGAGAGAGAGGGAGAGAGAGAGAGGAGAGAGAAGAGAGAGAGAGAGAGAGAGAGAGAGAGAGAGAGAGGAGAGAGAGAGAGAGAGAGAGAGAGAGAGAGAGAGAGAGAGACGAGAGAGACTGCAGTCTCAGCTGGATACAGCAGATCAGCTACACCCTCCTTTACCCTCTTATTTCTCTGCTGACAGGGCCCTACACCCCCCCCCCCTCTCTCTCTCTCTCTCTCGACCCCCCCAACATACATACACAACTCCTTCCTCTAGCCTCTGCTTTTCTCTCCCTCCTGTTTTGTCTCTCTCTTTATTCCTCCCTCGTTTCTCTCCCTCTTTCTTCCACATTCCCTCCTTGCTATCCCCCCTTTTCTCTCTCTCTCTCTCTCTCCCTCTGTCTCTCCTCCTCACCCTCCCTTTTCTCTTTTGCCCCATCTCCCCATTTATTGCCCATCCCTCGTTCTTTCGCTCGCTCGCTCCCCCTCCCTTCCCATTTCTTACTTCTCCTTCTCTACCCCATCCATTCCTCCCTCCCTCCCTCTCTCTCTCTCTCTCTCTCTCTCTCTCTCTCTCTCTCTCTCTCTCCTCTCTCTCTCTCTCTCTGCACCCCAGTCTCATGTAGCTTTAGTCTCTCTCATCCTTCTGCTGGTGATGCTGCTATAAATAATCTTGTGGTGGCCTGCAGATCAGCAGCAGGAGAGGAGAGAGAGAGAGGAGGAGAGGAGAGGCCACGGGAGGAGCAGAGGACAGGAGGAGTAGTGGAGAGACAGGACAGGACGGGGGCAGGAGAAGAGAGGACAGGACAGGGAACAACAGATAGGAGGGCTAAAAGGAAGATGTCGCCATCCGTCCCGGACTGAAACGAGGGGCGGAGAGGAGCTGTGTACTTTAAACCAAAACCACAGGAGTGCAAAGGAAGCTCGCCATGGCTCTTTTTGACTTAGCGTATGTGTGTGTGTGCAGATTGTGTTTACTGAGGGCTCATCGCGGGCTCGGGGCGCCGTAACACTGAGGCTGAATTTCTCCTCGTCGCGTCGGACCGTTCTCTTCGGGTCGATTTCCCCAAGACCGGAACCAAACCAAACCGAACCCTGGGAACTGGAGTGGATTGACTGATCACTGTGTCTTCTGTGCTCTCAAAAAAAGCTGGGATTTCTGTGTGGGGTTGTCTTTGGGGGGGGGTCGCTGGCTGGCTGGGGGCGGTGGGGGGCCGGCCGGTAGTTTGTGGCGGAGATGCGGGCCGGCACCGGCCGGGGCCTGCTGGGCCGCTGCCGGGGCAGCAGGGCTGAGGAGAGGATCATGGTGACATGCTGCTGTGCTGCTGGTGGTGCCTGAGGACTGAGGGGGCGGAGCTGGACCGCAGCAGGGTGGAACACCTGGACCGCAGCAGGGCGGAACACCTGGACCGCAGGGTGACCACTGCGTGCTCAACTGCGAAGACTCCACCACCACCACTACTACTTCTACTACTACCACCACCCACCACCACTACTACTACTACCACTGTTGCAGCCCCCCTAGATCACTGGAGCCCCCTCCTCCTGCCACCGCCCACACCTTGCAGACTTCACAGAGGTCTGCCCGTCCGAGGCAGTCAAGTTGCCAAGTCCGCTTATTATATCGTTGCTGTCGGGGCAGAAATCCTCTTATCGCCGTGTTTTAAACTTTTTGTGTTTTCCCCCCCGTAAATTAAAGGGATAGTTCACCCCCAAAATGACTTTTTTTTTCTCTATGTCACCCCATGGAGACTTGAATTCAGGTTTTTGTCGCATTCCTAAGCCAATAATTTGGTGACCGGCAGCGGTTCCGGTAGTACAGTGTCTATCAACCCTGGCAAACGTCCCAATTTTGGGCCGGGGCTACTGCTGAGGTGTGCCGCGCCGTTTGAATTTTTTTTTTTTTTTTTTACAATAATAATAATCAGGCATGCAAACAGCCCGAGGTGAAAAGGGTGACAACATGCTGTTTTTTTTCCGGGTCAGGTTGTCCACACTATTGCCCTATTTTGGATTCAAAAACGGCTAGTGGAAGCTGAAAAGCTACAAGTTTGCATGTCTGAATAATGCAAAAACAGAAATATTTGTTTGCATTTGCTTTTTTTCTCCCTCATATATTTTCATAATAAAAAAATGCGTACCGTATCGTATCGAAATCGTATCGAAGTTGTGTGCCCAATATCGTATCGTATCGTGAAATTAGTGTATCGGCACACCCCTAGTGTGTGTGTATATATATATACCGTATATATATATATATATATATATATATAATGATATATATATATATACCGTATATCTAGGTGTGCCCTGGGATCTTTTGGCTATGCCAGGTGTGCCTTGGCACAAAAAAGGTTGATAAACACTGCGGTAGTAGACACAAAGAGTCTCCTTTGTGTCTCCTACCGGAACCGTTGCCTACCGGTCCGCCTGATCATCAAATTATTGGCTTAGGAATGCGACAAAGACAAAAAAAATCCCAAATCAAATTCCAAAATATTTTTTGGGGTGAACTATCCCTTTAACACCGCTACTTGATCATAATACAGCGTCACACAGAAGTATCAAAAGTAGCAGATCTACAAGCTTGAAACACGGTGCGAAGCACCGCGTTTCGAGCTTGTAGATCTGTTACTTTAGCTATTTTTTAAAATTTGAATCCTGTTTTGGACATATGAGGTTTCCAGCCGACACAGAGACGATAAGCGACGTTGGGCTTGTTTTGCTGCAAAGTCGCTTGTAAATATTGGTGGTTGTGTTTAGTTTTGGGCTTGTTTCTGAAGTGTAGTTGCTTATTTAGGCTTGCTTCCTAAACCCGCAGTTCTCAAAAATTTTCATGTCAAGGACCCCAAATGAACGCGTGTCTGTCATTTTAGATTTATTTGGCTATTCAAAAATAGCAGATATACAAGCTCATAGCGCGGCACAGAGTGCCGCGCTATGAGCTTGTATATCAGCTATTTTTTTGAAAAAAATCATTGAATATATAAATATTTTTTGGTAAAATATTTTGTTCCAGGGACCCCCCCCAGAAGCAATGATTTTAATTTCAAATGTTTTCTTTAAAAAATATCTACTCAAAGATTTGCACAACTTTTCACGATTTTTCAAAAATGGCAGATCTACAAGCTTGTAGATCTGCCATTTTTGAATAGCCAAAGAAATCTGAAATGACACAGATGTGTTCCCGGCCGGATTGAATGGGTTAAAATAATTTTGGCCTTTTTTTTTATCATTTTTGACGAGGGCAAATTCATTACATACATTATTGCATACAAATTATTGTAGTAGTTCTCAAAGTGAGGTCCACGGACCCTCTGGGTTACTTGAGGGGGTTCCAAATGAACCGTTACAGGTCTGTGACTCGGAGAGTGTACCAAATGGACCCTTACACTCTCAGAGTTATGGTGGTTCTTGAAATTAAAAAGTTTGAGAACCACTGGTTATTGTAATTGTATACCAGACGTGAAGTCGACATAACCAGCTCTGACAGTGTGATAAAAAACTGTTCGGTTCCAAAATGTGATGATGGGACAGATTCTGGTTCCTCAATGTTGGATCGGGTTCCTTCGGTTCCACATTTTGCTTTGGTTCTTGTGTGTATCACAGAGGAGGCAGGAGAGGAAGGATAGGAGAGGACAGGGTGGATAGGAGAGGAAGGATAGGAGACGACTGGGTGAAGAGGAGAGGACTGGGTAGATAGGAGAGGAAGGAGAGGAGAGGACTGGGTGAAGAGGAGAGGAAGGAGAGGAGAGGACTGGGTAGATAGGAGAGGAAGGAGAGGAGAGGACTGGGTAGATAGGAGAGGAGAGGACTGGGTGGATCTAAGGGTTGTTGCACTGTAGTGTAACGTCTTTGTCTGAGAGTTATACAGAAATAAGCCGATCTGCGTTGTGAGCTTGTAGATCTGCCTGAGATCCCCTGCCTGTGGATATTCAAAATCCCTCCTTAAAACTCACTTCTGTCGCACAGCTTTTTGATAAATTGTTGCAAACCTATTTTTATCTATCCTATATTTACTGTTGCTACTGTAAAGCACTTTGTAGCTTGTTTTTGAAAGGTGCTTTACAAATGGGGTTATTTTTACCTGCTATTTTTGGTTGCTCGACACCACCAGTGTATACAGTATAAAGGCTGGTGTGTGTAAGTCATAAATCAGCCGTTAGGATTTTGAGTTTTTGAGGTGCAGTTTTCAGAAGAGGCTGAAGCCTTTTCCCTCTTATTCCTGTGTGTGGTCACGATTTGATCAAACACACACTAAATGTAATGCAGTAGTCCTGGTCGTCTTAACCATTAATATGGCTGTAGTAGTATATAGTATTGTAGTAGATGTGCTCTTGTGTGGTGTGCATGTGTCATGTCTGTTGACCGGCCTCTCTCTGACCGTTAGAACGATTCGTTAAAATGTCCAGTCTCTCATGACATTTAGAGGTTAGGGGTTAGGGGTTAGAGTTTTCCTTATTTTAAACGTACTTGTGCGCCGATGTCACACCGAAAAATAGCCGATCTGCTGGTAATTTTAAAAGCGTATTTGTAGGCAGTTGTATTATTGTATGTTATATGCATTGCATGTTTTCGTCATATTGTTGTGGGACTACGGATGGACATTAGCTTCTAGCTAAATCCAGCATGTTTACATGAGATCATGTTCAACTGATTCAATTTGTGTACTACAAACAAACAAACAAACAATAGTATTGAACTTGTAGATCCGCTATGTTTCGGGGCTATTTTCAATGCCGTTTTTATTAAGTATGGTAATACAAACCTCTGTGTGTGTGTGTGTGTTCCCTACAGCGTGAAGAACTCCAGCTACAGTCTTCCATCGTACCATCCGTACACCAACAACTACGACTACAACACGGAGCAGGGCCGACAGAGTGAGCGCTCTGGCCTGTGTGGGCTGTCCAACCTGGGCAACACCTGCTTCATGAACTCCGCCGTACAGGTAACTGGAAACTCCCACCGCTTTCTGGGGGGAGGGGACTCTGTCACCCTCATGACATTTTACCTGACGATTAATAGAGTACCGAAGTCCTGACGTCACTCGTTCATCCCCTGGGTCACAGAAGTAATTTCTCTGTGGAGAATAACATTGGGTCATCTTAGAATCGTCTCATATGAGAATTGTGGTCCAAAAATAAACAAACTGTTAGGGTGGTGGCTCTGTATTGTTTACGATAGTCAGTCACTCATATTTGATACAGTCTATTTCTGGCGACAATTTAATTAATTTGGTGGCGGTAATGTCAGCGTTTTCTCGCCGTCAGTTGATGCTTCATCTCCATATGAGTCAAACCGCCGTGCTCATTTGTTTATTTTTGGAACACAGTTCTTATATGACGCGATATTAAACACCTCTATGGGAATTCAGAATGGGGAAAAAGAAAATATGACCCAGGTAGGAAGCGTAAATTACGTCAGACTTCGGTGCTCTATTGTCATACAAACTAGTAGGTCGGAGGTCAGAGAGGCCTATTGTCTGTCCAAGAACGCGGGAGTCTATCCCCGCTCCAATGTGCTATAGACCCCTGGGAGATGGATTGCTG
Organism: Gymnoscopelus braueri; assembly: GCF_963280865.1. Classification (NCBI taxonomy): domain Eukaryota; kingdom Metazoa; phylum Chordata; class Actinopteri; order Myctophiformes; family Myctophidae; genus Gymnoscopelus; species Gymnoscopelus braueri. The sequence continues at coordinate 33,268,167 of NC_137625.1, read as the reverse complement.
AGGTGGAACGCTACACCTACCATCAGCTCCAGGGACTTACTGCACGACTTGCCACACCTAGGCCGTGCTACTCGTTCGCTGAGTTGCCGGTGCCCGGAATCGAACTCATGACCCTGTGGCCCAAAGGCGAGAGCTCCACCGACTGAGCTACCCATACAGATGATTGCGATTAATGATTTTATTGCCTGGCTTTTAGGCCTTGTAAACAAATGTTGCATGGGGGCAGATAATTATGACAAAAACTTAAATACACAAAGAAATTACTGACAATGACCGACACCAATAATCTAAATATATTATATATTATGGCCAAAATAGGCCATATTTAATATTTTACACTCTAAATGGTGTTTCAAAATTTAGCTTGTAGAATGGCTGTTTTTCACTACTTTTGAGCGACACTCTTGTATGATGAAGTAGGGCATTGGTCTTCAACAGGGGGTCCGGGACCCCTAGGGGGTCCTCAGAGTTAGTACAGGGGGGCCACCAAATATTTGTGTGATAGGAACCTATTTTGTACATTAACCCTAGCATCCCTATTCTGAGGGGAACATTAGCCAAAAATAGCAGATCTACGAACTTGTAGATCGGCTATTTTCAGCAAAGAGATTTGGTGTAGAGGGAAAAAAATTGCAGACCAAGTACAAGTTTTCTAAATATTGAGGGTTTAACTGTCTGAAAATACACATTAACATGAATCCAACACAGCGCTACACAGTGATAATGCTGTCAAACAAGTCTATGAAGCCATCTATGAAATCTATGCAAAAGTTTAATCTGCAACACAATGTTACACAATACGTAGTGGGGAGGAGTCCCTTCTTCATCTCGCTCTCTCTCAGCTAAGGGGTCCTTGGCCTGAAAAACGCTGAAGACCCCTGAAGTAGGGCATTAAATGATGGAGAAAAAAAAAACGACAGCATGTATCTGAAGGAGAAAGCTCAAAGAAACAACTTTCTAACACTCTCCACTGCAGTGCCACACTGTAAATGTGCCTCCAACTTCAGTATGCATAATTCTTATTTGAATTATTCATTAACATCACTGCAGGGATTGACTTTGCAGTTTCCTAGCCACCGTATTATGTTGACAGTGTTGAGCTAGGGGGGTAAAGATAAGGATTTCTGCTCCTTGTGCATTAACCCATTAAGACCGGGAACGCATCCGTGTCATTTTTAGATTTCTTTGGCTATTCAAAAATAGCAGATATACAAGCTCGTAGATGTGCTATTTTTGAAAACTCTTGACAATCTGAGCAAATCTTTGAATATATATGTTTTAAAGCGAAAAAACATTACTCCGATCTTTGCTTCTGGGGGTCCCTGGAAAAAAATATTTTGAGATGGGGGTCTGTGTCTAAATACATATCATTTTGGGGGCCCTTGACATGAAAAAGTTTGAGAACCACTGATTATAGCAACATAAGATTTATTTTTTTGTTGCAGATCTACAAGCTCATAGCGCGGTGCCATGAGACTTGTATATCTGCCATTTTTGAAGAGCCAAAGCATAAAATAATGGTTAAAGTGGCTAAAATGACAGATGCTTTCCTGGTCTTAATGGGTTAATGGGATTATCATTATTAATAGCGTTGTTGGACAAGGCCATGAATTGTGGTCCTGATGCGCAGCAGGCCGGGAAATGTACAGAGAATGAATGTGAAACACTTGAGCGTAGAACTGGATCGTTCAAGGTTCACAGACGACTACTTATCTACTCGATGTAGATCAAATGACGTATCGATGTGTATCAGTGGTTCTGGAGTTGAGAGTGGAGAAGCTATTGGATTCGTCCACTCTCTGCTCCTGTTTCTCGTCGTTGTCTTATGTTTTATTTTTGTCTTTTCCCACACAGTGTTTAAGTAACATCCTATTTGTGTGTCTTTTCCCACACAGTGTTTAACACGTATACTGCCAGATATTATTTAATTCATTTTTTACCTTACATCGACGATCTTTGGAGAGCAGCGGAAGCCACGACGTGCATGCGGATGTAAACAAAGAGTGTTTGGGGGGTGGGGAAGGGTCTCGTCATCCACTGTAACAAAATCATTTTTAACGTGATCGGCCATTTTGTTGCTATCGCCCGTTGAATAAGGCTCGTTTTCACAAAAAAAAGAAGAAATCCGAGCTAGATGTGTTTTTCTACAAATCATAACATAAGAGTGGACGGAAGTGAGTTTTTTTTTGGGATGACGTCACATCCGTCCATTCCTTCTATCAGAGGCGAGGGATCATTCCTAAGTTGCGTTAGAGTGCCCTCTTGTGGAATTTTGCACGTCAATGGTGGTCAACGGTTGGATTTGAAATGACTTAGATCTACGTCCTTGGCAGGCAATGTGCAAAGTAACATCGTATTTGTGTCTTTTCCCACACAGTGTCTTAAGTAACATTTTATTTGTGTCTTTTTCCCACACAGTGTCTCAGTAACATCCCTCCGCTGATCGACTTCTTCCTCAAGGACAAATACACGGAGGAGATGAACGAGGACAACCCTCTGGGCATGAAGGGAGAGATCGCCCGGGCCTACGCTGAGCTCACCAAGCAGGTGTGGTCGGGCAAATACAGCTACGTCACCCCCAGACCCTTCAAGGTAAAGTGCTGCCCGCCCAGACCCTTTGGTTCACAACACTTTTCAAGTCAAGGGCCCCCCAAATTGATATGTATTTGGCCGCGGACCCCCCCCTATCTGAAATGTTTTCGTGGCAGGGACCCCCCAGGAAAGAAGTTATTAAACATTTTCCAAACATCTTCCAAATACACATAGACAAAAAAAAGAAGAATTTTGAATCCGTTTTTTTTCCCCTGGCACAAAACCCTTTAAGATGGGGGGGTTCACGGCCAAATATATATCAATTTAGGGGTCCTTGACATGGAAAAGTTTGAGAACCACGGCCTTAAGGATTCGTGAGAGTCCCCTGTCCTTGAAAACAATCTGCCAGGAAGGGGAGGGATACTGACTAACCCTTAATGTAACTGTAGAATACCATGCCGCTCTTCTGTTTCTGGAACCTTACGAGATCAGCTAAATATATACCAGTGTGTAGAGACAGAGAGAGAGAGTTGTTGTCTGTCATTGTAAAGTAATTGGCTAGTCTTGTATAGCAGTTCTCAAACTTTTCCATATCAAGGACCCCCAAATAGATATATATTTGCCCGCGGATCCCCCATCTGAAAAGGTTTTGTGCCAGGAAAAAAAGGAAATTAAAAATATTTATTATTATTGTTTTACATTTTTGATTTATTTCAAAATATTTCCAAAAATAGCAAATGTACAAGCGTGGTGCGCTGTGAGCCTCTAGATCTGCTATTTTTGAATAGCCAACAAATAGATGGATACAATGGTCCCCGGATCCCACTTTGGAAAACAACGTTGTTGACATTCATGTCATGACATTTTATTTTTGCTTTGTTCGATGAGTTTTATATTGCGTTCTCTCCTCCCATGCAGACCCAGGTGGGCCGCTTCGCCCCCCAGTTCTCAGGCTACCAGCAGCAGGACTCCCACGAGCTGCTGGCCTTCCTGCTGGACGGTCTGCACGAAGACCTGAACCGGATCCGGCAGAAACCCTACATCCAGCTGACCGACGCAGACGGCAGGCCCGACAAGGTGTCTTTTTGTTTGTTTGTTGTCGTCGTCACGGGCAGTTGATATACTGTAGTGTATACAGTGGTGTAAAGTAACTAAGTACATTTACTCAAGTACTGTACTTGAGTATACTTTTGAGGATTATTTTCTTTACTGGAGTATTTCCAATTTTCAGTACTTTCACTTCTACTCGACTACATCTCAGAGACAAATATTGTACTTTTACTCCACAGCAATTATTTGAAAACTTTAGTTACTAGTTACTTTGCAGATATAAATTATTATATTATAAAACATACATTAACCCCTTTCTTGATGGCGTCGTAATGCCTAATTTATATTGCTGAAAATATGACAGAAAATATGCGATCTACAAGCTCACAGCGCTTAGTTTCTTATGTAGTTTTTGCTTTAGCTTTCGTCAGTGAAAAAAGGTAGTAGTAGTAGATGAATATTTTTGGTCATAGTTTATGTCATCATAGCTTAGTTTTTATTTAGTTTTCATGTCGTTTTCGTCAGTGAATAAAAGGCAGTCGACATTTTTCGTCATAGTTTTAGTTCGATGTAATTAAACATTATTGTGGTTAATCCTCCTCCTCCTCCCAGGTGGTGGCAGAGGAAGCGTGGCAGAACCACTTGAAGCGCAACAACTCCATCATCGTGGACATCTTCCACGGCCTCTTCAAGTCCACGCTGGTCTGTCCCGTCTGCGCCAAGGTGTCCGTGACCTTCGACCCCTTCTGTTACCTCACCCTGCCGCTGCCCATGAAGAAGGAGCGCACGCTGGAGGTCTACCTGGTGCGCCTGGACCCCCTCGTTAAACCCACACAGGTAGGTCCCTATACTGGACCCCCTCGTTAAACCCACACAGGTAGGTCCCTATACTGGACCCCCTCGTTAAACCCACACAGGTAGGTCCCTATACTGAACCCCCTCGTTAAACCCACACAGGTAGGTCCCTATACTGGACCCCCTCGTTAAACCCACCCAGGAGGCCAAAAGGGGAGGTAGTACCACTTCTCCCTTAGACAGACGACCCCCCCCCCCCCACCATTTCCCCCCCCGACTCTGTACATACGTGTTTTTGGGCGGTGTAGCCGCCCCTATAAGTGGGGTTGGGACACCTCATTAGTATTAGTATCCTGCACTGTGATTGGCCCACTTTCCTGTACTGTGATTGGCTGACTCTATTCAGCACTGTGATTGGCTAGCGAGACACATGATGACATTAATAACCTATAAATAGGATTATGCACTTCCAAAAATCTTTTTTTTTTTGGAAGTGAGCTTCCATCACTATGATGACCACTGTGATGACCACACCGCCCACTTCACACTGGGTGAGATTTTTTTTCTGTATTTTGTGATGATATGGAACTGTTTCTTGTCTAATTCTCCGTAACATACTCACTATGGGATATCAGCGCCCCCTGGCGTTGATGCAGAGCTACATACCATAAACTCCCGGGCCATTCATTGGCTGAGAAGGGTATGTCACGTGTCCGGTAGACCGGAAGAGGTATAAAACCTCTTTCGTGACGTGGCTCATCCTCTTTCGCTTCTCTGCATGGCAGATGCAACAGCTCAAGACATACCTTAATAATAACAAACGTAACTTTGATCAGGACAGAAACCAGCTTTAGCCCACTCGGTGGTACTTGTACTAACCAACGGGTTTTCCTCCTATTAAAAAAAAAAAAAGTTTTATTATTTCCGCTCCCGCGGCTATCTTCTGTTTCTTTCTTTTACTGCTAAAGCAAGTTTTCCTCCTTTGAGTTTTCCACGCTCTTAGCCTTGCGGCTGAAAGCTAACAGGTTAGCTCGAGATGGAGGTTCCACGTCCCTGCGTATTGCTGCTCGGCCGCTTGATGATCGCCGGGGATGACCCTCATGGTTTCTGCATCTCGTGCCTCGGTCTCTACAGGGCCGAGGCATTTCCAAGATGCACCGGGACGCTGCGAGGACTGCGCTCTGTTCTCCACGCTGCACCTCGATAGCCGCTTAGCCAGGGCAGCGCCCTGGCTGCGGGAAGCAGCGACGTCCCGTCCCCGGTCGTCGCGGATCCAGCAACACCCCGCATGGACACCGGCCCAGGGAACGTGGGTGGTGGGGCCCACCACGTGCGCTCACAGTCCACAATGGGCCCTCCGGCAGTCCCGGCTGCGAGCGGCGTTAGCCACCGCTCGCAGCACCTCCAGGCTGCTACACAAGCCGTGCTACGCAGCACTGCAGCAGCCGCTAGCACCGTGTCTGGGGGAACCACCCAGGTGCAACTACCTAGCGGCACTTCCTCCCCCTCTTCCCAGCCGTCTACTCCGCTGCCACAGCAAGCGTACCGGGCCAGCGGTGCGTCGCTAGGAGACAACGAAGGGGCTCCGGCGACGGCAGCATAGGCGAGGGGAGAACGAGGCAGAAGCTCGTGAGTGAGTTAGCCCAGACTAGCTACGTTAGCTGCTTAACGCTAGGTTAACGTCGCCTTAGTCAGGCAGTGTTTTTGTTGGCTTAACACCCATGCAACAGGTTATTAACAGCGTTGTCCTAGCCTAGCTTGCCTCGCTAGGATAACACCAGCTTGTTAGCCTTCTCACTCTGTGTATCGAGCAAACCTCGGGGGCTTCTGAAGACCTTGGACAGGCTCATCGGGCGCCATTGGGACACATGTTGTTTTTGTCATAAGAATATGTTAAAACGTTCATGCTGTTTACTGTTTCTGTGAAGGTAATATAAAAACCCACATCACCCCTGTCCGCCAGAGGGCGCAAATGCGCCAGTGGAATGGGGTCACGCCGGTTTTTGCCTTCCGTCCCACAGGAAGTGCCCACGCACCACTGTGAACCGGAAGTACTTCGGTCAGACATGACCCCTTGGCCGTACCGCCTCACGTTCGCCGCTGGAGGGCGACAAAGCACCTCCTAGAGGAGGACGACTTTGTGATGGCGGCGGCCAGAGTAGGTTAGGAAGAGAGTAATGACAGTAGCGTCGATCCCATTGTGAGAATGGAAGGCGGAAGTGCTCGGTCTACGTCAATGAGATAGTTCCAATGTTGGAACTATAGCCCATAGAGGCCCGCTTTGCGGCGAGATCAAAGCGTGACGTTACTCTCTTTTCTACACTCTGGCGACGGCCAAGGTAGGATTACTCATAGATATATATATCCAGTGGTGTGATCTAGTTTTCACTGTATATATTTATGGGCTTAATTCTGACGCCGGGGTTTTTTCCCGTGGCCAATCACGTGACTCCTCCGAGTCCTCCGTTGGCCAGGGCTTACCAGCGCTACTAAACGAGGGCCACACACACGGCCCCGTCTGTCCAGCGTCGCGTCTGTCCAAGTAGCAGTGCTGTTGGTTCCCATGGGAACGAACAAGCTGCGGTGACGGACACACCGGATGCTGACGTCAGGCAAGGTCCCCGTGACTAGTCACGTAGACCCCGCGGGGTCCTTGGGACAGACCGTTAGTACCTCTACTGCCTCGAGCGGTCACCTCAGGGTTAGCACCGCCGGCGGCAGTGGCAGCGTCACTGGTCCCCATGGCAACGGTCCCCATGGCAACGCTCCCATTCTCCGAGCGGCCGTTGACGTCATCGTCCAATCCACTCGCTCGGTGTGTGAAGCAATGGCAGGTTTGCAAGCCGAATGCTTAGGTATTGCTCACAATACTAAAGGGTTTCAGGCTGCATTTCTCCACAAAACCCCCCGTGACAGAAAAAGTATTGTTTTCCCGTGCAAGGGGTCCAGCAGCCAATACTCTGAGGGAGGAAGTCTCCTTCCTCTTGAGCATGGGCGCTATTAAAGAATTACTTCCGATACTTCTGTTTACTATCCCAGTACATCAGCGTTACACTGTGTGTGTACAGGGTTTTTCAGTACAGCAGTGACACACTGTGATTGTACTGGTCAACTCCCCTGATCCGCAACAACACATTGTGGTTGTACTTGTGTGTTTTCCACGTGCTCTTATGCATATAGTCTCCTATGTCGGACACGGTGTTGTTCCTCTCATGCGGAGGATAAGGCAACCATGTCTCTGAGAGAGGGGGTTCTCTCTCTCTCCATAGTGAGAATGTTACGAAGAATTTGTCAGGAAACTCGAGGTTACGTTGTAACCCCGGTTTCCTTAGAATTCAGAGTAACATAGTCAGAGAACTATCTATGAATCGGAACCAACTGGTTTTCTATTCGTAGTATTTTCTGGTGGAAAAGAAGGGGGGGGGGGTATGACCCATTCTGAATCTGAAGGGTCTCATTAAATACCCCTTTGCCGTACCGCCTCACGGACTACAGGCCTCGTTCGCCACTAACGAGCGACAAAGCACTCCCTACGGGGAGGACGACTTTGTCGACGCTCCGTCCGGAGCCTTTGGGCTCAGACGAGAGGGCGACGGCCAAGGTAGGCTTATTTCGGACGGCCCCGTTTGTCAGAGTGACAGCGCCGTTGGTTTCCATGGAAACAGACAGGCTGCGCTGGCGGACAAACCGGATGCTGACGTCAGGCGAGGTCCCCGTGACCGGTCACGTGACCCCGCCGGGTCCTAACGGACCGGTAGTACCTCTACTGCCTCGAGCGGTCACCTCAGGGTTAGCACCGCTGGCGGCAGTGGCAGCGTCACTGGTCCCCATGGCAACGCACACAGGGTTAGCGCTGCTAGCACCGGTAGTAGCGTCTTTGGTCCCCATGGCAACGCACACACAAAAAAAAAGAAAAAAAAGAGGTTTTATACCTCTTCCGGTCTACCGGACACGTGACATACCCTTCTCAGCCAATGAATGGCCCGGGAGTTTATGGTATGTAGCTCTGCATCAACGCCAGGGGGCGCTGATATCCCATAGTGAGTATGTTACTCCGAATTCTAAAGAAACCGGGGTTACATCCGTAACCCTGAGTTTGGTGCTACTATATATGTTTATGAATTGAATACCAAGGACCTCAATGGAAACAAGACCGCAAGGACTTTTTTGGACGGACCTTTTAGACAAAGGGTTTTTAACTGTACTTGTGCTGTTTTTACATTTCTGCCTAATAAAATATTCAATCAATTCAATCAAAAAAAGGTAGGTCCCACTACTGGAGTAGACCCCTACTGGACCCCCTTGTTAAACCCACACAGGGGTCCCTAACTGGACCCCCCTCGTTAAACTCACACAGGGAGGTACCTACTGGACCCCCTCGTTAAACCCACACAGGTAGGGCCTACTGACACGCCCACTTTGGTTCCCAGTGCAGAGCAAAAAATATATAATTGGTTCCAGTTCCGAACCAACTTTTGTGGTTCTGAACCAATTAATTTTCAGTGGAAAGACTCTGAACTGGTTCAAAATTAGGCGGGAAAAAAGAACGGAACTGGTTCAACCCCGGTGGAAAAGGGGCCTGTGTGGACTTAATTTCAAAGATCACCCCATAACTTGGAACTCCCCCATGTAACCCAGAGGGACCCTGTACCTCACTTTGAGGAGCACTACAATAATGTTTGCAATACTGTATGTCTTGTATACCCTGAAGAAGGCAGTTGTGTCTGTCGAAACTTTTATATCTCTGCGTCCTTAATAAACATTGGCACTTGGGCTAAAGTGTGTGTAGCCTCTTTGATGTCTCCTTTACTCCCCGTTAAGCTAACATATGTGGTGTGTGTGTGTGTGTGTGTGTGTGTGTGTGTGTGTGTGTGTGTGTTTTGTGTTTCAGTACAAGCTGACGGTGCCCAAGGTGGGCTACATCTCAGACCTGTGTACCTCGCTCTCTGCTCTGTCTGGGGTGGCTGCTGAGAAGGTAAGACCCCTGTGTACCTCACTCTGTGCTCTGTCTCGGGTGGCTGCTGAGAAGGTAAGAGACACTAGCTAAATTCCAATACCCCAACTTCCACTCTCGCTTACTCCACTCACGCATTAGTGAGCATGCAGAACAAAGTTTCGTTTGGCTCTAAAACATTCCTTTGAAGTCTGCGACACAGCAATGCTGTTTTTAAATGTTTTATGGGTTGCCCTCCCATAGCCTGGGAGACGGTCCACCCAATAACGTAACAGATAGGCAGACAACGCTTCCGATTAGAGGACGAGAACAGGCTGAAGCCTACACTCGCTGTTTGACGCTCCAAGCGGCTTGGAGAGCCCACTTGGCTCCTCCACTCGGCTCCTCCACTCGGCTTCTCCAAAAAGCAAACTACCAATTGGGACAAAACTATTTCCTGGTTAAGCTGGAGGACTGAGTGTGAGTGAGCGAGTGAGTGAGCAGAGATTTAGGGTATTGGAATCTGGCTACTGTGCACCTCACTGTGTGCTCTGAGTGGGGTGGCTGCTGAGAAGGTGAAAAATAAAAGACAATTAAATGAGACACTTTTGAGTCGATAGCTCTGCTGCATTCCTATTAGCTGTCACATGGTTGTACTGCTGAGCAAGACAGCCTGTTCCTTTTCCCCCTGTGTTGTCAGCAGCTTTCCGTGTGGATGTTTAACACTTTCCTCGCTCGTGCACGGTTCAGATTTTTTGAAGAAAATCTACAAGGCTCACAAACGCATTGTGTTGCGAGCTTGTTGGCCGGCTAATTTCGGCGAGGAGATTTTGTTTAGAGGTAAAAACTAGCAGACCTGGTATAGAGCCCTGGGTGACAGCGGTCAACTAAGTATATTTTCTCTGATCGGGTGGAAACCTCATATCTCCAAAACTGTTAGTTTTCAGGATTCAAATAAAAAAATAGCAAAAGTTGCAGATCTACAAGCTCTTGCAGATCATGTTACTAATGGCAGAGATCCACAGACCTAAAAAACAAGCCAACATGTATCAGCCCTGATGAAGACCAGTTCTGGTCGAAACATGTTGGCTTAAATTTTTTTTTAGACATGATTAAAGTACTTTGAGCAGCAGACTCATCAATGCAGTTAAAAGAAGACCATAAAGAGAATAGAGAAGGAGAAGCATACCGTGCATGATGTAACTAAAGTCCTTAATATGTTACTAATGATAGTAATAAATAAGATCAATGTTCGTTGTACGTGAAACTATACCAGTGGGGTTCTGCTGTGATGTTCTTGCATGGAGCCTGGGCTTATCATCTTTTATCATCAGTATCAGTGTCTCTCCCAATGACATCACCAAGATAAAACTAAACTACAGCCAAAGCATTTCCTCCCATAGCACGTTTTCCTGTACAGTGTGCACATCCTGAGTCTCTATGGTCCACTGATACTTTAGTGCCAATAATCCCTAGTTCTGCTGTTGCAGTGCATTTACATGCTCTTAATGCAGTGGTTCACAACCTTTTTAGCTCCAGACCCAAAAGACAAATGCGAGACATGGGAGACATACGAAAAAAAATTATTTATTCTTTTTAAAATAATAATAATAAAAAACTAAATGTAGGAAGCGAATAAAGGGACAATTACTCCCTCCGTTACCCAAAAATGTGTACCGACCCATATGCGGACCCTGATGCGTACCTCCATGTCCAAACTGACCTGTCCAGTTGTACTGGAGGCAAATTCTGTGCCCTAAAAATTAACTGTATATTTTAACCACTTTAATCCCTATTTTGGACATTATAAGAGAAAGGTTTATTTGTTTGTTTGTTTATTTATCATTCCTAATATTCCCCCCACAAATGTGGGGAATATAATATTCTACATTAGAAAATATGTTCACTATGAATAGAGGTGTGCCTTGAGATCTTGGTTTGTCCATTGCTGTGCATTGGGGCCCAAGCAGCTTTAAAACCACAGCTACGGTAACTGACCGTGACCCGTCTTGTCTCCTCCCTCTGCTGTCCAGATGTGTGTGACGGACATCTACAACCATCGCTTCCACCGCATCTTCCAGACCAACGAGAACCTGAGCAGCATCATGGAGCGCGACGACATCTATGTGTGAGTGGGCCCGTCACAGTTCTTCTTCTGTCGGCTGTCGATGTTTCTATCGTTCATGACATCGCTCTGAAAGTGATCCAAGATCTGCTATTTTCAAAAAATCTTGAAAGATTTTCGGAGAACACAGATCTTGTGTGGGGATCCCTGGCACTAAATCCTTTCAGATGGGGGGGACCCAAATACATATTAATTTGTATGTCCTTGGCATGAAAAGGTTAGAGAACCACCTCAGTTCCATAATATCAGTGGTTCTCATACTTTTTTCATGTCAAGGACCCCCAAAGTGATAAGTATTTGGTTTCTGGGCCCCCATCTCAAACTATATTGTTCCAGGGACCCCCCCAGAAGCAAAGATTTGAGTAAGAAATGTTCGCTTTAAAAAAATATATGTATATATTCAAAGATTTGCACACATTTTCAAGATAAAAACAAACAAAAAAATAGCAGATCTACAAGCTCATAGCACGGCACTTATGAGCTTATATATCTGCTATTTTTGAATAGCCCAAAGAAATCTTAAAATGACACAGATGCGTTCCTGGATTGAATGGGTTAACACTGTTGATTACTACCACAATATATAGCTATTTAATATAGAGTCTTCTTCACCATCCATCTCCCAGGTTTGAGGTTTCGGTGAACCGGCAGGAGGACTCGGACCACGTGGTGATCCCGGTGCACCTGAGGGAGAAGTACAAGCAGTCGGGCTACAACCACACCTCCACGCCTCTGTTCGGACAGCCCTTCCTCGTCACCGTGCCCCGGACCCTCAGCGAGGACAAGCTGTACAACATGCTGCTCCTACGCCTCTGGTAAGACCCCCATGGTCGCTAGTTTCTAAACATGGCAGTATTTTGTGAAAACGATGTGTTGTAAGTAAAAGTGGGCAATATTGTAATTGTGTTCCTGATTTCCAGCTGACTGAAAGGTATAAGTGGGGATGTGGTTAGTGGAGTGGTAAGGGGTTGAATTAATTAGCCATCGTTAACGCCCATTACCAGGCCCTGAGGGGGTCTAAAAGAGTGAAAGCTCTTGCAGCCATTTTCCTCTGCTTTGTCTATTGTGGCTTAACAAGCTTCAAATGAGCACAATCTTCTTCAAATATGTTTCTATGTCAATGAATGACACATCGTTTGAAAGCCTAGATTTTCACAATAACAATCATAATTTCCCAAAGCACTGTACTCACAGTCACATGTCGTTGAGTGGAAGAAGGAAAAAAGACGAACGATCTCTCAATAACTTTTTACGATCACCTCGAAATGATATTTATGTCCATGCATTTTCTCTAAAAACTCCGGTCATGGATTTATTAGTTGAGCGAGTGCAAAAACGATTGTAATAAAGTAGTAGTAGTAAAGTTTTAATATCAGTTATTTACAAAGTTTCGGCAGATTGTTCAGTAAAGCAGAAAAAGTCACAAAAATACTAAATGAGTTAATAGCACAGCAAGACTTGAGACATACTAGACTATGTCTGTCTGACATACATTTCAGAGCTTAAATTGACATGTAAATACGAAATAAATGCATAAACATGTAGGTAAGATATAAGGTTTGAACATCGCTAGCATATGCAGTTTATGCCCGATCGTTTTGAAAGGTATCACTAGTCGGTTGGCTTGTGTCTAATGTAAATCTCACTGAAGGATGTATTAATAGTGATATTTTGTGGTAAATGCAAGTAGATCATGAAGTCAGTGGAATCAGCAGGGTGTTTGTTGTTTTGCAGTCGGTTCGTGCGTTCCTCAGTGGAAGAGGAGGAGTCTGAGGAGAGTGAGGAGACGCACACCTCCAAACAACACACTGTCAACGGAAACACCACCAATGGTCTAATGGAGGAGGGCTCACCTAGTGAGTACACACACACACTATAGGTGTGCATTGTCACTGCCCTCACGATTCAATTTGATTACGATTCACCAGATAACAATTTGATTCTACAATGTTTCTCGATGCATCACACTTTTCTATATTACTGCACAACATGGTAAAAAAAAAATCAATACAAGCAGTCAGATATACTGAACAATATATTTTATTTAGAATTATAATATATATAATATTATGTACAGTATTATAATTATAATTATATATTATTGACACTTAGATGTCAGAGCCACTTGCCCATTGGGCAAGTACATGTCATTTTCTACTTGTCTTGCCCACTTGGCTGAAAATTAAATCGTCCTTTATAAAATTATAGGTACAATTTTAATCACCGTTCAATTAACACATTGACCGCCAGAGGTTAATCTCATAATGTACTCACCAGTGCCAACGTTTTATTGTTGTTTTTTGTTTTTTTCACGTCGCCATAGATCTTGTTAAAATCCTTAAGATTGAGCCTTACACGGTCTGTTTACATCGGCGACATCTCCCTGCGTGTACCAGTCCAAACCACGTGTCAAACGGAGCCGCCATGTTTGAGTTCTGACCGTTTATGTTAACATGAGAAATGCGAGGATGAAAAACTACATGTTTACAGGGGCTTTTACAGGGGTTTTTGTGTACGACTTAGAATGGAGACAGACGGGAAACAAAAAACGGGATCGCACTTCCGGTCGACATCGGGTGGTGTTACACTGAAAATGGTCCCCTTAGAAAATAGAAAAAAAGGAAAAAGCACCACAGCCCGTAGGCTACGGGATCGGCGCTTAACCGTTGGATTTAACGGCCCGTAGAACTACGGGCCCGGCGGTCAATGTGTTAACACCTGTTTTTTACTTGCCCGGTTGGGCAGCCCGAAAGCAGACTCCACCTGCCTGCAAGTTTTGTTTACCTGCCCCGGGCAGTCGGGCAGCCGTTAGTGTCAACCCCTGTTTTAAATTATGTATAATTAATTATATTTAGGCTATAATCGTCACGTTGCTGCATCGATGCAGAATCGTGCGCGGCCGAATCGCGATGCATTGCTGAATCGATTTTAAAATGGTTCAAAATGTCTATTTTCACTATTTTACATTCATATACAATATTTTGATTATTTATATTATTCATCGTCTTCCAGGCGAGATGGAGACGGACGAGCAGGACGACGAGTCGAGCCAGGACCAGGAGCTGCCTTCAGAGAACGACAACAGCCAATCGGAGGACTCGGTGGGCGGGGACAACGAGCTGGAGAACGGCGTGGTGGTGGTTGGGGGAGGGGGCGGGGCCCCCCAGAACTCCGCCCCCACCACCGCCGCCTCCACCACCACCACCACCGCCACCGCCACCACCACCACCACCACCACCGCCACCACCACCACGTCGGGGAGCCCCACCCCCCCGTCCCACCACCACCACCGCCATGACCACGACCAGACGGCCACTAGCACCAACCACGGCAAGACGCGCCTCTTCACATTCCAGTTCAACAACATGGGCAAGACCGACTTCACCCTCATCCAGGAGGACAGCCGACAGATACGCTTCGACGAGGCTCACCTCCGACTCAGTGGTGAGCACGGCCACGGCCTGTTAACCCATTCAATACCCGAAAAGCATCTGTGTCATTTTTAAGATTTCTTTGGGCTATTCAAAAATAGCAGATCTACACGCTCATGTAAGCTCATTTTTGGGGGGGAAAATAATCGTGAAAACGTGTGCAAATCTTTGAATATATATATACCGTATTTTCCGCACTATAAGGCGCACCGTCAGTGCGCCTTATAGTGCGGATGCGCCTTATAATCCGATGCGCCTTATATATGTATCAATATTGGTTCCCTTGGTTTCCGCACTATAAGCCGCACCGTCAGTGCGCCTTATAGTGCGGATGCGCCTTATAATGCGGTGCGCCCTATATATGAAAATAATACATTTATTGAAGGTGCGCATTATACTCAGATGCGCCTTATAGTGAGGAAAATACGGTACATTGTTAACTTGGATCTTTGCTTCCGGTGGGGGTCCCTGGAACAAAATATTTTGAGATGGGGGTCAAATACATATAATTTTGGTTGATCTTTGACATGAAAAAGTTTAAGAACCACTGATATATTATGGCAACATACATAAAAAAAATTAAAAAAAACTGTTTAGGGTTAGGCAAACTGATTTGAGTTAAAAATGTTCGCTTTAAAAACATATATATATTCAAAGATTTGCAAAAGAAATCAAACAAATACACACTCGGTGCACACTCGGTGCAAACAAATACACACTATGGTTATAGCTAAAAGATCTAAAATGACACAGTATCGATTCCCGGATTGAATGGGTTAAACACCCTATGATTATTATCACAATATAGAGCTATTTAACACTGTTACTGAACACACACTCTATAGCAATGATTACTATCACAATATAGAGCTATTTAACACTGTTACTGAACAAACACTCTATAGCAATGATTACTATCACAAAATAGAGCTATTTAACACTGTTACTGAACAACCACTCTATAGCAATGATTACTATCACAATATAGAGCTATTTAACACTGTTACTGAACAAACACTATAGCAATGATTACTATCACAATATAGAGCTATTTAACACTGTTACTGAACAAACACTATAGCAATGATTACTATCACAATATAGAGCTATTTAACACTGTTACTGAACAAACACTATAGCAATGATTTCTATCACAGTAAAGAGCTATTTGACACTTATTTTAACCAAAGAAAATCACTTACCCTACATTTATTGCCGTAGTTCATCATACAAGAGTTTCGTACAAAAGTAGTGAAAATAGCATAATAATAATATAACATAATAAGCTTGTAGAACTAATCCAGGTCTAATCGAATGATTACTGTGCATGTAAACACACTCAATGCGTCAACGTTTTTACAAACTAATGAATTCAAATAATGTAAACGGTGAGGTTCTCCTATAAGCCCTCCTAGGGTCAATCAATTAAGTAGAAGAATGGATAATCAATGACATGACTCCTCTTTGTGTATTGACAGATTGTGTTGTGTTCACAGACCGCTCCTACCTCTCCCTGGACTGGGAGCCCGAGTTCAAGAAGAAATATTTTGACGAGAGCATTGTGGAGGTAAAGACCAAACCTAGAAACGACTTTAGTACAAATTAATTGTATTGACTCATTGACTGCCGGAGTAAATAAAGAAATAAATCAGCCCTTGCCAGCGTTCTTGAGGGTTTTTACTAACCTTTCAAGAGCCACAGGACATTTCTCTCCAGGACGAGCGACACACGAGTGTCGCAAAAGACGGAGGAGTGTCTCTGCTTCCATAGGGGGAAAAAAACGTGTCACTGCGACCTTCCGTTCTTTAGTTATTGGTTGTAAAATCCTTTAACATTAGATCACAGCAAACCCAGCCCGTCCGATCTAATGTTCCTTTTTTAAATATTTTTTATCCCACGATTGTTGCCATTAGGGGGCACGGTGGTGGCACAGTGGCACAGTCGGTAGTGCTGTCGCCTCACAACTAGAAGGTCCTGGGTTCGATTCCCGCCGGGGACGCTGTGGGTGCTGGGGGCGTGTTCTCTCCTCCGCGTCATCAGTGCCCATACCCTAGGTGGGGTTGGCGAAAGGGCCTTTCTGTGTGGAGTTTGAATGTTCTCCCCGTGTCCCCTACCAAAAAACATGCAGTTATCCTGGTCTCTATACACGAATCCACGGAGTGCTGCCCTGTAGGTGGCGCAGTCATTGCTGCGGTGTCAGACTCGGTCAGCTGCTGCTGCGCGGTGTCAGTCAGCTGCTGTCACTGACTGCTCACGTTACTCTTTTACCTGCTTTTTACTAACTTTCACTAACACTAACTTTACAAAGATGTACAGAAAATCGGGACGAACCTGTGTAGTTTATGGCTGCTCCAACAGCCAAGCAGGTAAAGAGTAACGTCAACAGACGGACAGAACCGTAGCAGCAGCTGACCGAGTCTGACACCGCAGCGATGGCAGCGCCACCTACAGGGCTGCGCTCCGTGGATTCGTGTATACTGCCTGATGGAGGGGAAAGGAACTGGTTGCAATAACGTGTTCCTTCCACGCGCTAGTCCTACCGGGGAAACTCCCCCTTGTCAGGTGATAAGAAGCGGCCTGCTAGCTCCTCATGCATTGAAGGAAGCATGAGCTTAGTTCGGGGCTCTCCCCAGGCTGGCAGAGGGAGGATAGCGCCCAGGATTATAAGCTTAGGCAATTGGCACTGTGTGAAAAAATGGGTTACAAAAACCGTGGGATAAAAAAAAGGAACATTAGATCGGACGGGGCTGGGTTTGTTGTGATCACGTTATTTCCGGGTGTACTCTTCTACGGAAGTCAAAGGTTGGCGAAGGTTGTTTTCAGTGTTTTCTAGCGTAAACACTGAAAACACCAGCATACTTCAAAATACGTCAATGGTGGTGTGTGCGTTTGGATTGACATGCGTCAAAATACGTCAATGTTGGTGTGTGCGTTTGGATTGACATGCGTCAAAATACATCAATGGCAGTCAATGAATTAACTGGAAGAACAAAATGATAACAGTTAACTGGAAGAACAAAACAAAAAAAAGCAGTGCATATAGATTCTTCTCCAGTGGGAAGCATTGTTTCTCTAAATCTCACTCCTTGTCAGTAGCAGTTAGATAGTTGTGACAACACACCACAGGCAACGTTTGGACTCGCAGTTTATTTTTCCTTCCTTCTCTCTCTCCCCCCGTCACTGTCAACCACTCAGGACTTTGAGAAACACGAGAGCATGGACTACAAGCCCCAGAAGAAGGCCTTCTTTAAGCTCAAGGACTGCATCGATCTGTTCACCACCAAGGAGAAGCTGGGCGTGGAGGACCCATGGTGAGACTCACTCACACCACTATTATAACCCATTCAATCCGCGAACGCATCTGTGTCACTTTAAGATTTCTTTGGCTATTCAAAAATAGCAGATCTACAAGCTCATAGCGCGGCATGAGCTTGCAGATCTGCTATTTTTTGAAAAATCGTGAAAATGTGTGCAAATCTTACATATACATAATACATATTTTTTAAAGAGAGCCTTTATAATTCAAATCTTTGTCTCTGGGGGTCCCTGGAACAAAATATTTTGAGCTGGGGGTCCGCGGCCAAATACATATCTAAAAACGTTTTCTAAATCCTAACAGTATGTTGCTACTGTATATCAGTGGTGGTCCAACTTTTCCTTGTCAAGGACCCCCAAACTGATATGTATTTGGCTGCGGACCCCCGTCTCAAAACATGTTGTTCCAGGGACCCCCAGAAGCACAGATCTGAGTTAAACAATGTTCGCTTTAAAACATATATTCAAAGATTTGCACACATTTTCCACGATTAAAAATAAATAAATAGCACATCTACAAGCTCATAGTGCGGCACATAGTGCAGACGCTTTCCAGGTTTTAATGGGATAATACTAATGTCTAATATAGCTTTCATGCGGTACTGCAATACCATGACATCACACCCATGCTTCATCGCAACATAAAAGTTAATTATCATCGGCCGAGACTGATTCAGATAGAACCTTAGTATTCCCAGAGTGGGGAATTCACACAGCTCAGCAATAAAAACCTTTCTCGTCGGTGCCATGCAGAATTTGACGAGGAAATCTCGTCATTGGCAGGCAAAGAGTTAATGTCATTGACTGTTTTTCTTTTGGTACGGAAAAGTATTAGTTCTAATAATAATAATAATAATGGATTTTATTTATAACGCACTTTACATTTGCAAGAAATCTCAAAGTGCTTACAGAAGGCAAAAATTTAAAAACAGAAACATCACACCAATAAAAGAAAACAACAACTAAGAAACTGAACAAAACAATTAAAACATGGGGGCATAAAGCCTAGAGGTAAAACCAGCTAAAAGAATGCTTTGCTAAAAAGGTAGGTCTTTAGTCCTCTCTTAAAGCAGTCGACCGACTGTGGTGCTCTCAGGTGGACAGGGAGGGCGTCCGTTCTGGCACCGTTAAGGCACCCGCACCGGTATGGGATAAAACCCAATCCATACCCATCCCTGTGTGTGTGTGTGTGTGTGTGTGTGTGTGTGTGTGTGTGTGTGTGTGTGTGTGTGTGTGTGTGTGTGTGTGTGTGTGTGTGTGTGTGTGTGTGTGTGTGTGTGTGTGTGTGTGTGTGTGTGTGTGTGTGTGTGTGTGTGTGTGTGTGTGTGTGTGTGTGTGTCCTCCCAGGTACTGTCCAAACTGTAAGCAGCACCAACAGGCCTCCAAGAAGCTGGACCTGTGGTCTCTGCCCCCGGTCCTGGTGGTCCACCTGAAACGCTTCTCCTACAGCCGCTACATGAGAGACAAGCTGGACTCCCTGGTAGACTTCCCTCTCAGGTACACACGCACGCACACACACACACACACACTTAGGGCTGTCACGATTATGCCATTTTACTTTTAATTGTCGCTTTCTGTCATTGAACATTATGAATACAGATTACATTTCTGTTTGGCTTTTAGGCTTCGTAACTTTATACTTAAAGAAAAAATTCAACATTAATGGAAACATGGACACGATTTATGACGATTATGCAAAACATTATTGCGATTAGGCTATTATGTAATACTTGTGACAGGCCTACACACACACACACACACAGATATTTCTATTGTTTTAAGATCTTTGTTAACCAGGAAAACTATATTTTTCTTGTGGGGGTCCAGCATTTGGACGTCACGTGAATCAAAAGACCTCACTAGGCCGTTTTTTGTGGCGTCGTCATGCACTGATTTATACTTGGCTGTGTGCCGAAGATAGCAGATCTACAAGCTCACGACGCATTGTGAGCTTGTACTGTAGATCTGCTATCTTCGGTTTGTCTCGTCTCAGTTCTACTGGATCTCTCCTCCGCTAGTCCCTCCCTGACATTTTAGTGCAGTTTTTATTTGTTGGACGAAATTGTCCGTGTATTCAGTCATAGTTTCTGTCGTCATCGCTTAGTTTTCATTCATTTACTGTTGTGTCTCTACAGAGACTAGTTTTCATTCATTTACTGTTGTGTCTCTACAGAGACTAGTTTTCATTCAGTTACTGTTGTGTCTCTACAGAGACTAGTTTTCATTCAGTTACTGTTGTGTCTCTACAGAGACTAGTTTTCATTCATTTACTGTTGTGTCTCTACAGAGACTAGTTTTCATTCAGTTACTGTTGTGTCTCTACAGAGACTAGTTTTCATTCAGTTACTGTTGTGTCCCTACAGAGACTAGTTTTCATTCAGTTACTGTTGTGTCTCTACAGAGACTAGTTTTCATTCAGTTACTGTTGTGTCCCTACAGAGACCTGGACATGTCGGAGTTTCTGATCAACCCCAACGCTGGGCCCTGTCACTATGACCTCATCGCTGTGTCCAACCACTACGGAGGCATGGGAGGAGGCCACTGTAAGACCCCCCCCCCCCCCCCACAGACACACACACATTGCTTTGTGCCAATTTTTAACCCTAAAACTAAAGCCAAAAATGGCGTCGCAGCGTGATGCGTTGTGAGCTTGTAGATCTGCTATTGTTGGTTACACCACACTAGAGATGTTACCGATACTATTTATTTTTCTTCCCGATACCGATTCCCATAACTTGCGTATCGTTCGATACCGAGTACCGATCCGATAACCGATAATTTAAAACAAATCTAGGACAGTGGTTCTCAAAGTGGGGTCCAGGGACCCCCTCAAGGGGTTCCTTGAGGGGTTTCCAAATGGACCGTTAGATTAGAGGTCTGTAACTATAGGGTCCTTGAATTTAAAAAGTTTGAGAACCACTGATCTAGGAATAAATTATAACATAAATTAAAAGAAAGTAGTGCAACATCATCTGAAGCATTCAAAATGCAACATAATTGATGACTGTAAATGACATACAGTACCATCATCATGTGATAAACATACTCGCGGATACAGATACCAGCATTTTAGGCAGTATATCAGCAGCTTTTCTGATACTGATATTGGTATCGTAACAACTCTACACGCCACCAGCACACAACTTAAGTAACCCCCCCCCCCTGCAATAACTCTGAGGACCCCCCCCTTATCTGTCCATAACACTGATGATGTGATCATGTGACCCTCAGACACGGCGTACGCCAAGAACAAGGAGGATGACAAGTGGTACAACTTTGATGACAGCAGCGTGTCTCCGGCCAGCGATGATCAGATCGTGGTGAGTGCTGCTGTTCCTTAAGAAGCCTGCCGGGGGGCGCTGTTATAACACACAATACCACTCATATATCCTACTATATAATTGGAGTAACCTCTGTCTGTCTTGGGTGGTGGGTGGGTGGTCGACCGGGTATGGGCTAGTATTTATAAGTCAAGTCTCTGGTGCTGGTTGATTTAGAAAGATAGACCTGTGACTTATGACTGTGTGTATGTGTGCGTGTGTCCAGTCCAAAGCAGGCTACGTGCTGTTCTACCAGCGCCAAGACACGGTGAAGGGAACGGGATACTTCCCTCTGGACCGCGAGGAAGAGGAGGATGACGAGGTGGACGAAGAGGAGGAGGATGAGGAGGGGGAGGAGGGGGAAGCAGGAGGAGCGGAGAGACGGGAGAAGAAGAAGAAGAAGGGCGGCGCCTCCTCCTCTTCTGCCTCCTCCGCTGCCTGCTCCAGCACCATCACCTCCTCCTCGGCAGCGGCGGCCGGTGCGGCAGCGCCAGCGGCCGCCGGGGCGGCAGCAGCCACCGCCTCCTCCTCCGCTGCCGTGGCCGGTGCGGCGACTGGCGCCTCCGCCAGTGTCCAGAGCGACGAGGAGGAGGAGGACCTGAACGAGAACAGGAGGAGGAACGCCAACGAAGGGGAGGAGGAGGAGGAGGAGGAGGAAGGTGAGGAGGAGGAGGAGCCCAGTCGAGACGTTGCCATGAAAAGCAACTGAGGAGCGACAGACAGACGGACGGACGGTTTTCAGAACAAAACGATACGAAACAACGCAAAACGGCTCTTTTCGACTACAGGAGCTTAAAGACAAGCGTTAACCTCCGTGACCGCCGCGTGGGGGGGAAACGTATTTCACTGGTTCTGTGGTTTGTTTCCATTTTACGCTACGGCCGAGGTTTCACGTTAAAGATTCTCAGAACCTACGATGTTTGCGGGGCCCTGCTCAGGAGGTCGGTGGTACTTTAGAGTTCTCTGGGAACCCCCAGAACTCTTAGAATGTATCGTTTAAAAAATGTTTTTAAAATAGCAGCTCGCCTTTTTTTCATTAGGGTTTTTTTTCCTTCTTTTTTATGGCGTACCTTCAGGGGTGGTTCTGATTAATAATGGAAACCAAAACCAAATCCTCACGGAACATATCATGGGTTCTGGAAGGTTTCAGGTTATGATGGAACCCTTTGGTAGTCGAAAAGAGCCTAAAATGGAGAGAGAGAGACTTGGATCTTTCCATCCAAAAAAAGCCATATGGAACACAAGGCGAGGCAGAGGCCCACCCAACCCCCACGTAGGGGCCACACAGTGAGGGAGGGGCCCAAAGTGACTGTTAGGGGGGGCCCAAGGGACATGCCTTGCTAGGGGGTACTCTAATGACAAGCAATCTACTCTGTTGGTTGGATCACTGTGTGTGCGCGTGTGTGTGTGCGTGTGTGTGTGTGCGTGCGAGCATTGTGTGAGAGTGTGTTGCTTTTCGGGGCTTAAAGGAGTAGTTCACCCAAAAAAAAATCGTATTTTCTATCAATTACACACCCCATGAAGCCTTGATTTTGTAGAGTTTTTTGTTTGTTTTTTCCTGAGCCAATAATTTGATGACCGGTGGAAAAATGCTAATGTCTCCTACCGGAGACTCCGCCGGTCATCAAATGATTGGCTCAGGAATGTGACAAAAACTAAAACATCTCCATGAATTCAAGGCTTCACGGGTGTGTTATTGATAGAAAATACGTAATTTTTTGGGTGAACTACTCCTTTAGCAGAGCTTAACCACTTAAACCCCCCAGCATCCTTTATTGTGACTTTCGCCGGAAAATAGCCTGATTGACAAGCTCGCAACGTGTCGCGCTGCGACGCGTTGCGAGCTTGTCTATCTGCTTTTTTCTGTGAAATCTTTCCCCACGATAACGGAAAACTGAAAAGACACTAGCATAGAGCCCTGAGGGACTCCACTCTACCATAATGGGGTTTAAGCGGACTACTTAGTCTGCATCACTGCGTGCCGTTTCTAAAGTAACTTCCACTTTAGATTATGATTTCCCCCCTTTTTTTTCTCCTTTTCTTTTCCTTTTTTTATATACACAATATTTTGAGGAAAGAAAAACAAAACAAAAAAAAGCATTGTCTGCATATCATTTTACCATTGTTTATTACCATTATTAATATTTTTGGCCTTGTAAATATTTTAAAAACACATTTTTTCCTGATGCGCTGAAAGAAAATTGTTATTTTTTTTTTGAAAAAGAAAATGTCTTGTTGCACAATCACCAAACCCGCCACCCTCCCCTTGTGTTATTTTATGATTATGTTTCATATTAGTGCCAGTCGAACCGCAAGTTGTTTTACAAATGACTACTTCTCTCTTTTTTTCTCAGTTTAAAACGTGAAAAAAAAGAACAAAAAGGAAGAAAGCAAACCGAGACAGATACGTTAACCACTTAAATCCCAGAATCTGTATTGTGGGGAAAGCTTTGGTAGAAAATAGCCGATTGGCGCGCTGTGAGCTTGTAGATCCGCTATTTTCAGCCAAAGCTTTCCCCACAATAAGAGAAAACAGATAAGACACTAGTAGAGAGTCCTGAGGCACTCCGGTCAACCATATCGGGGTTTAAGTGGTTAAAGCTTGAGTTATACAGTAGTAGCGGGTCGCGGGTGTCGTCCATTGAAACTAGCAGATCCGCGACACCCCGGCACGTAGCTAAAGGTCCTTACAGATAAAGGAGTGGACGATTAAAACGATCAGAACATTTGTAGGTGAATATTTGACGTAAGAACTCTTTATTTAGTGGTGCCTCATACAAGGTTGTTGCTTTTTATTTGCGGTGAAAAAAATCTAAATCATTACACAAACAATTATGTTGCTTTATGGCTTGCGTTCTGTGTGGAAATACGAATCACACACAAACGTCAGTTTAAATTAATGCAAATGAATCTTAAACTAAATAAACGCTCCCAGTGTGTACGGACCTTAAGTATAAATCAGGCTTTGGAAGTCTGTTAGTTGTGGGGGAATTGAAAAGAAATGTAAAAACGGCCAAAATGTTCTAGCTGTTGTAATGCTGCTACTACTGCTGCTTCTTAGACATGTCATCAATGTGGTGAATTTGATCAAGTCTCGCTAGTTCTGTAAGTAGTTGTTCACCCAAAGTTTTTTTTTTTCCTATCAATTAAACACACACCAGGAAGCCTTGAATTCATGGAGATCTTTTACTTTTTGTCGCATTCCTAAGCCAATAATTCGATGACCGGGTGGCTGGTCAGTAGGAGACTCTTTGAGACTCTTTGAGACTTCGCCTGTCATCAGATTATTGGCTGAGGAATGTGACAAAAATAAAATTAATCTCCATTAATTTGAGGATTCATGGGGTGTTTAATTGATAGAAAATAAGATATTTTTTGGTGAACTATGACTTTAAGGCTGCTTTATACTTCGTCGAACAGCGACAGTGATTGGGCCGACAAAGAAATGTCGCGTTTTCAGCTGGAAAAAAAACTGGAAATGCGGCCACTTTTTGACGTCCAACACTGGGACGCTTGTTTTTATGACTTGTGAAAAAAGGCTTTACGGATGGACAAGTTAACCGGCTAACTTCAACCAAACTAAAAGTGTGTAGGGCTTCGTATATGTTGTAGACGTCATCAAAGTGGACGAATTGGTCCATTTTCGTAGTGAGGAGGAGACGTGTTTTTAGGAGCATCCAAATGCATGCGGAAAAAGCGTATTTCAAACCGGCGCATTTAGCTGCGTGCTAAAAAACAAAGTGTTTGGAAGTTAGCTGGCTAGCTGACAGATCCTGCTAACTGGGTGGTCCTTGTACCCACCCTCTTAAGCCTTGTTTATACTTAGTTGCATGCTGGTGTCCTGCTCAGTAAATAGCAGATCTACCAGCTCACAACGCGTCACGAATGTGACGCGTTGTGAGCTTGTAGATCTGCTATTTACAACATGCAACTAAGTATAAATCAGGCTTTAAATGGTGTTTGTAGCTTTACCAAGCCATTTCTCGCTCTCGTTTTTGCATTCACCACACTATCTCTCGCTCTCTTACTCTTTCCCCCCTCCATTCACACACTCTCCACCTCTTTCTCTCCCTCTCCTGTCCTAATTTATTTTTTAAATCTGTTTTCTCCCCTTTCTGTCTCTAATGTCTAATCATTTATGTATAAACCGGGCTTAATTTTTTTTCTCTCCTCACGTCTCTTTGCTCTATTTAGTCTCTTTTCCACTAACAAGAACTAAAGTGAACCGCTCCGTGCCATGAAACGGTATTTCACAGGTTGTGGGGTTTGTTTCCATAATATTTTCTTCTGTTCTGGCTCAGGAGGTACTGCTAAGCCTGAGTTCTGGAAACCTTAAATACTCAAACTTAAAGGTTCAACATTGTTCTAAAGTAGCAGATCTACAAGCTCGATTGTGTAGGCTAGCTATTTTTTGCTGTTTTAAATGATGCACCTGGTTACGGCTTATATTAGAAACGTCTAAACTAAATCTATGAAAGAACTTGTGGAAGATTTCAGGTAATGAACCTACCATTCATTACCTGAAACTTTCCACAAGTTCTTTCATAGATTTAGTTTTTGCGTTTCATCGTTTACGGTTAACCCTTCGTGGTTGAAGAGAGCCATTTCCTACCCGTCCCTCCCCTAAACAACCCCTTTGCTCTGCCGTCTCCCAATAGAGGGCTCTGTTGTTAGATTAGGAAACATGGGTGGTTTTCGTTTGACGTGTTCAGATCACCTCGGCCTTAAACTCTTAATCTGCCGCACCGGTTGCCTTTTTTTAAAATTCATTTGCACAGAGTTGTCACTTAAGCGTGCGCACACACACACACACACACACACACAAACTAAAGTCCATTATTTTGTTGGGGGATGATAACCCTGCTTGTGACATTATAGCCACTTTAGCTTGAAATCAATGTGTATTTTTGATTTTATTTTTTTCTGCCTTTTGGCTCACCTTTCTTTGCTTCGGTTGAATGTTTCGGGGGGGTGGTGGGGTGGGGGTCTTACAGGGTCGGTCCGTTGCCTTTAACGTTAAGCTGTAATAGGAATACATGGGTGTTGCTGTACATACCCCCCCCCCCCCCTCCTGTGGGAAAGAGCGGGTGGGGGTGGGGGGGGCTGCAGCATTCACATTGTGGGGAAAGCTTTCGCAGGATGTAGCCGATCGCCAAGCTCTCGTCACGTTGTAAGCTTGTCCATCGGCTATTTTCAGAGTAAGCTTTCCCCACATTAACAGAAAACCGGAAAAGACCCTAGTATAGAGCCCTGAGGGACTCCGGTCAACCGTACAGGGTTTAAGTGATTTGGGGAGGTTTGATATCGTGGGTGGAACGCAACTGTTCGCCGTCAGTCCGTCCCTCTTCTTGCCTTGACCTGAAAATCTACTCAAGGCGTCGTCCATGTTTTTCCACACGAGCATCTCCCCTCCCGGGTGGGGCGGTGGGCTTTGACTAGCAGCACAGCAGCTGCAAAACTCTTCTCGTGGGGGTGGATACGGATGGATACGGGTGGGCCGGTGGAACGTCACTTCTCCGCCAGCGAGATGCAACGCTCACTTATTATAGGCTTATATACGATATACTGTACATAAGAAAGTTCACTCTGTGAGTGCACAATTTGATAAAAGTTTATTTATTTATATGTAAGCATTTAATAATTCAGAAAAAGAAAAAAAAACTATATATAAATCGTATTTAAAGATCTCGACACAAAGGCTGAAGACCCTGGGGGCTGGGCGACACACATGACACACTAGGTTGGGAAGTCTTGCAATGCTGACGCCTGTCGAGGTTTTTTCGAGGAGAAAGTTGTGTGTTTATTTTATTTTTATTTT
Source organism: Gymnoscopelus braueri (assembly GCF_963280865.1). NCBI lineage: Eukaryota > Metazoa > Chordata > Actinopteri > Myctophiformes > Myctophidae > Gymnoscopelus > Gymnoscopelus braueri. The sequence continues at coordinate 33,240,848 of NC_137625.1, read as the reverse complement.
TTAAAGGATGCATTCTGTTTTTTGGGGGGTGGGGTCTTGTTTTTTTTTCTAATGTTATTTCCGGACATCCTTGCATGACGACATGGACATGGACGGGGGGGGTACGTACAGGGGGGTTTCCAGGTTTGGCTGCACTTGAATTCACTTGGGTTTACATTTGACAATGTGCATGTGTATTTATACACAATCTTCAATAAAGTTGTGTTAAAGCCTCCCCGAGTTGTCCTGTCATGATGCTTAATGAGCTGGTTCTCAAAGTGGAGCTCCCAGGGGTCCTGGGGTGGGTTCTAGGGGGGTCTCTAGCTAAATTAAGTGTACAATTTAAACATTTTTATAGATGGGCTATTTTTTTTTTTTATTACTCTTGCCAAATCAATTATGGGGACCTAAAACAGTGCTTCTCAACCTGTGGGTCGGCACTTCTAGGGGCGTTCCCACATGATTTTTGGGGGGTTCCCCATGCAGATGACAGTGAAGTGACAATTGAAGGACTTTTAATACCTTTTTAAACATAAAAAAAGAAATACGAAAAAAGACCATTACTGCATCAAAAGTAATGAACAAACTAAACTATAAAAACTGCTCAAACTGGCCAAATTGTCAAATAACATAAGAAAGAGGCAAACATCTTTTAAATAGCTGTTCTACAAGCTCACAACGTCTTGCGTTTGCGATGCATTGTGAGCTTGTAGATCAACTATTTTCACAATATGTATCTGTGGAACCGAGTCAACTCCTACAATTCCAAGTGCCTGTCAGGGTGGGGGGTCCCCAGTTCAAATATGATTATTTTTTGGGGGGGCCACGGCCTGAAAGGTTTGAGAACCACTGCCCTTACACACTCTCTTCAGATGGTGAATACATATTAATTTGGGGTCCTTGACATTTAAAACCAATGCATTGTGAGCTTATAAACTTTTTTTTTTGTATGATGAAACTATTAAAAGAAGGCCAAGGTCAAAGGTTAGTGACAGGTGTGTAGGACAAACAGGAAGGTCCAAATGTTCACAAAGAGATCTTTGACATCTAATATCAAAGAAAGAACTGTGTGTGTGTGTGTGTGTGTGTGTGTGTGTGTGATCCCTTTGTGAACGTATGACAACTAGAATTGGGGCTTCACCATCTCCCGTTGTGTGCACTGTTGTACCGTCTTTGTGAGGATGAGGAGGTCCCTCATTGGCACAAAATATTCTCAGATGTATTCAATCAATCATGCATATTCATTTGGGGATCCTTGACATGAAAAAAGTTGGAAAACTGTGTGTGTGTGTGATTTGTGGTGACATACAGTATGGGGGGGGGGGTCTCCTGGGAATGCAGTGCAGCACTGGACATGATGTACCATTTGGTGTTGTGTGCCCTCTGGTGGCGGTGTACTGCACCGCTCCCCTCCCGTCCGTCCAATAGGCGGAGAGGACGGACGGTGTCCCCAAGCCACGCCCATCCGTACGCAGATGCAAGTGAGAACGAAATACATAACCTTGTAGAATTTAGTTGGAGAGTGGAAATGTGATTATAATACAAACCACTGACAGCACACCACAGAAGCATGAAATATTATTATTATTTAGCCATGTCACATGTAGCCTACTTGCTGCGTGACTAAAGGTGGATAATATGAACCAACTGGTCCAAATGGACCCTGGGCCTATTACACGAAAGGAGAATTAAATAAGCCTGGATTTAAGTTAAATCCAGGTTTGACAAAGTCTGGTCCGTACAGCCTGGTTTATTCCGTTCCATGAACGCCAAGCCAGGCTAAAAAGGAGCGACTTTGTCGAGCTAGACCTTGTCAAGCCAGTCTGTGTCGAGCCAGGATGGTAAAGCCAGGCTTCACGAGACCATGAAAGTCGATAGCAGAATCCTTGAACTTGACCAATCATGGAGCCCAAAACCAGAGCAGCATACTTCTCTGTGGCTGAACAGCAGCACTGCAGCAGCTCATGGAACAGTTCCCAGGAATTACATTTAGGGCAGGCGAGATACACCCCCCCCCCCTACGAATTGGGGGTTACTCGAAGAAAAATCTCGGGGGAAACGTTAATAAAAACAATATGCATGTATAATCAATCAATCAATTAATTATTCAGCGGTGGTCTCTTCATGTTGTAGTTTAGTAATGAATGGCTCAAGCTGCTCTCAGAGACCCTTTTATGCCAGGTGAATACAGGTGTATATCAATTTAGGGGTCCTTGCCATGAAAAAGGTTGAAAACCACTGTTCTAAATGGCAGTGGTTCATAAACTTTTTAGCTCAAGAGTCTTGAGGCTTGGGTCCCGGCTCCTGGGGAGACATCAAATTTCTCTTTTGGGTCTTGAGTCTCAAGACCCAAGATCCAAAAGAGAAATTTGATGTCTCCCCGGGAGCCTGGGTCTTGACTCAAGACCCAAAAGAGAAATTTGATGTCTCCCCGGAATCATACGAGGAAGTAAAATGTATAATAAGCAAGAAAGGAAACACGGCCGCAATAAATGGATCCAGGGAGAAAGCGTGGCAAAGTATTGCAGACAAATTAAATGCACAAGTCGTCCAAAAATATATACAATTTATATACAAGTCCATAAATATATAATTCAGTTAGGCTTAACTCTCTCAGTGCCACGCCCCGAGATATCCCGAGTTTTTCCCGAGTACCCTCCGTGCCAGCACGAGAAATCCCGAGTTTTTACTTTTGACTGTGGTCGCGCTATTCTGTTTATTTTTCATGATCACTTTCGCTTCCTGACTCCTTCAGACTCATTGGGTTCCGGTTTCATGACGCAGATTCCGTTTCCGGTTCTCATTTTTTTCCCGCGTTCATTTTTGGCCAGAATAGGGAAAGTCACGTTTTTTCACACGGTATAAAAAACGAACGGAGAGGTCCACGTCTAGTCTCTTTGGTCTGGGTGACGATCAGTCATCGTAGTCGTGTATCGCATCGTAATTTAGCCCGATCAACGATTGTCGAAAATGTCAACATCCGGTTATGACCGGATGTGACGTAAGCCTGTTTGGGAGGGGGCGAGTGAGCCAGCGAGGTCATCAATGTGTCGATTTGTTGCTCTCTACTGGTAGAACTGTATTATGGGTTTAAAAACCCAATCAGATTATTTATTTGAATGAAAAATTACAAAATTACAAAATAAAAAAAAACGCAAATTTCTGGCACTGGGGGAGTACTTTATGAAAATACTCTTGGCACTGAGAGAGTTAAACATGAGGAGTGTATAGTGAATATTGGAATTATCGCTTTTATATCTTATTGTATTTATTTCATTTTATTTGAATGCAGGGTCATTAAAATGAGTCCATATACAAACACATGTGTTGAATTAACTGTGGAAAAACTTGAAGAACAAGGCACTGGATTAAGTAAATTTGACTGTTAGCCTGGTCCCTACCAGGCTAACTTCACAGCAAAATTTCCATGGTAACTAAGGTACGTAGGATTGCGTAAATTTCCTTTCGTGAAATCGAGTCATGGATAAACTTATCCAGGGTGCTCTGGCTAAACTAATCTGGCAAGATAATTCAGCTTTCATGAAACCGATTCATCGCTAATCCTGGCTAAATTAAGCCAGGATAGGTGTTAAATCCAGGTTTAACCCCTAATTCTGCTTTCGTGAAATAGGCCCCCTTACATGTCTGTAATTCTTCCAAGAGTGTGTACAAATGGAACCAAATGGGTCCATTTGTATACTCTGAGTTATGTGGGTACTTGAAATGTAAAAAGTTTGAGAACCATTGATTTAGATAAAGTGGTAAAGTGAGAATGTGGATTTGAACCCACCAGGACCTATGCCTTTAAGCAAAAACAAGTCCTTCATGTCAAGGACCCCCAATTTGGTCCCAGGACCACACTTTGAGAACTACTGTATTAGGTGATGGTAATGATTCATCAAGACTGTGAGCTGAAAAGCTTTAGAAGTGAAGGATTGATTTTGGCCGTGTTACAAACTCAAAGTCCTCGAAAAGGCACTCTTAATATAACTACAAGCAGAAGGAAAAAAGATTATTCACAGTACCGAAACATTGTTGATTTACATTGATTGTTTATTATTTATTTCTTAAGTATTTCTCTTTATTTCTGGGGAAAAAAAAGAAGAAACACTGAAGAAAAACATTGTTTTCTTCGCTGCACGACAAAAAACATGAAAAATATCTCATTTAGTTTTTTAACTTCATAAGTTACGTTTTTTCATTTTTACAATGATGTCATTTTCACATTCACAACAAAAGAAGACAGAAGGCAGAAGTCTTGAAACTGCCGTCTAGAATGAAACCTCCCCGTTTCAACAGTATTTATTTACAGCTCGTCATACGCCTCTGGCTGGCGTAAAATCATGAATAAAAAACAATAATCAATCAATCGTTAATAAATGAAAAAATGCAAAGAAATTCCATTAAAAGCAAACAAGCTAAAATGTTTGGGAACACTGGTCTACAAAACTGTGTAGATGGGGTCAGATATTGACCCCAGAAACACCCTCCCCCAAAAAAGAAAAGAAAAGACTGCGAAGATTTCAAAGAGGGGAACATGATTCATTTCACGGGCAGAACTTTAACCCATTCAATCCGGGAACACATCTGTAATTAGTTTATTTCTTTGGCTATTTAAAAAAACACGAATATATATATTTTTAAAGCGAACATTTGTAAAATATTTGTGTTCAAGGGACCTCCAGAAGCAAAGATTTGAGTTACAAATGTTCGCTTTAAAAATATATATTCAAAGATTTGCACAAAATGTTCACAACTAAAAAATAGCAGATCTACAAGCTACGAGCTTGTATATGTGCTATTTTTGAATAGCTTAAGTATAAAATAAGGGTTATAGCTAAAATCTAAAATGACAGATGCGTTCCCGGACACACACACACACACACACACACACACACACACACACACACACACACACACACACACACACACACACACACACACACACACACACACACACACACACACACACACACACGTTACCCTGAGTTGGATGACCACATGCACATGGGCGGCATAATAAAAAATAAATAACATCTTCATTCTATCACATTCATCGATGAAGTAACTGAAAGGCTTACATAGACATTGACTGTCGGGTCGTACGATTGGAAGTTCCAAAGGAATGAACATTCAACAGAAGCTACACATATTAAGGCCCCCAATTCACCCGCTTTTATTACAGCCTGACATTCTATATCGTCTCTGTCGGGGTGGAAACCTCATACTGTATGTCCAAAAACTGTTACTTTTCAGGATTCAAATTCAAAAACATCAAAAGTAGCAGATCCACAAACTCAAAACACAAAAAGTTAGAATATGGAGATAAGACGTTTCCGCCCGACAGCAACGATATACAGGCTTGATGATGTCCTGTCTCTTTCAAAGGGATATTTAATTTTCAAACATGTTTGGGGTCATTTGGCTGGACGATATCAGTCACGAGAACCAAGGACTTGTGTTTTCAGTGAATCCATCATGGTTAAAATGGAGCTTGAAGTTACAATGGGTTTGTCTGAATATCAAATACCTAAATACTGAATCAAGCAACTTAAAAAACTGTCTGGGGTGAAACACAAAAGCCTGAGTAGACGTTAAAATGACCCCAAACATGTTTGAAAGTGACAAATACCTTTACATTTCAAGTTCTCCCTTTAACTCTGACAGTATACAACTGGAACCAAATGGACCTGTTAGGGTCCATTTGGTTCCAGTTGTATACTGTCAGAGTTACAGACTTAATAAGGGTTAATTTAGACCCCTCTAAAAAAAAACAGAGAGTCTCTAGGCTGGAACCCACTTTGAGAACCACTGGTCTAGATAACCCTCAAAACAACTAGAACATTGAAACAATAAAAAATGTCAGTTGTACAAAAGTGAAAAACAAAACAAATCTCTAGTGTCACATAGCGTATTCCAAGGAAACGGACTCGGAATGAGAACAAGAAGAAAATGCGGCCCAGCATGCTGATAAAAATAAATAAATATGGAATGAATGATGTGGGAAGGCTGGTTTGCACCATATGAAACTCCATCACAATATACAGTATTACAGCCACTTTAACCACGTAAAGCACCACGACACTTTGGTAGAGGTTTGGATTGCCATGATGGAACTCCAATGTTGGCCAGATAATCTTCAGTAGTTGGTTAGAAATAGATTTGACAAAATAGTCTCCTGATTGATTGGTTGCAGTGAAAAAGCTCTCAAAATCAATCTTTTAGCACATAAAGCAAAGCAGATTTTGTTAATGTGTACAAGAAGCATTAAATAGATACATTAAATAGATATTATGTCAAACTTCCTGTTGATATTACTACTATTTTACCATTTGAATCCAGATCTACAGATCCAGTCAGTAAAATATTCATTCTTTTTTGTTTTTGTTAATGCAGTGTTGAGTTTTGTGATCGACGTATTGGCAGAATCTGCCGTTTGTGTTCGTTTATGAGCTAAAAGAGTGATGTTGAGGCCTGTTTCAAAGTGCACTTATCTTTCTACGGAGATTCATTATTTTTTGGGGGGAAGATTTTAACATTTCAACTTTTCAAAAGTTTTTGCCCAAAGTAGGGATGCCAGTCAGGTTGAGAGTGGTTAAAGAATGCAGATAATTGCGATTGCCAGCCAGGATAAGTCAACTGGATGCATTGATTGATTGATTGATTGATTGATTGATTGATTGATGGATTGATGTGACAGGGGAACTGCATCTCTCAACAAGAACTTTCTTCTTCCATTGTTCGTTCAAAACTGCCATGGGTTTCTAAACTGCCATGGGTTTCTAAACTGCCATGGGTTTCTAAACTGCCATGGCTTTCTCAACTCGCTGAGCCTGTGCAAGGAGCACGTTCAAAGTGAAACGACATTTTGGACAAACAGCACTTAATGGCTAAGCTCTGAACTGATTGTGCCGTATTTGGCCGCGGACCCCCATCTGGAAAGGTTTTTGCCAGGGACCCCAAGAAAGAAGTATATTTTAAAAATAATATTCAAAATGTTCATAACATTTTCAATATTTTTCAAAAATAGCAGATGTACAAGCTGTGAACTTGTACATCTGCTATTTTTTAATAGCCAACGCATAAATGGATAAAGTGGTTAAAATGATTGTGATGCTATGTTAACTACTGCACTTTTGCTGGGGACCACCTAAGGACCCCTGGGGGTTCCCGGACCCCACTTTGACAACCAATGCTGTAGAGCGTCTTAAAACAAATCTTCACTGCAAAACTTGAAGCTTAGTGTTCAGAGTAAGAGTTCAAATGACATTAAAAAGGGCTTATCCTGTAATAACAAATTGGTTTCAAGAAGTATTTTGAGCCCAGGTATAACTAGGCTTATGTTCTCAATAATGTTTTACATTGTTTCATGTCTGAACATTTATGGTAAAAAGTAATAATAATCTGGTAAGACTGTATATAAGGTTGGGTCTATAATTCATTATAATCACATTTATAATGCATCATAATGGACTTATAAGGTTAAATAACGCTATAAATGTGTATAATTACGGAAAACAACTTACTGTATAACAGAGGCACTTTATATCTGACTTAGTTATGGTACAGTTGTTATAATGTGCTGTTCCACTGAACTTATAGCTCTTATAATACTTCATAAACCTTGTTATAAGTTGTTATGCATAATTATAAACATTTATATTGAGTGTTATGATGCCTTATCATAAGCGCATTATAATGGATGATAAATGCGATTATAATGCATTATATATATCTTAATATAAAGTCTTACCAGAACTCCCTCATAAGTTATGTTCTACACTTACATTACAAATACAAACTCAACATTATGACTTTTACCAGAAACACAATATCAGTACATAAACATAAAAAACCTGTTGTGTTCATTTAAATCAACTTGGAGATAAATTAATCTGATATTAACACCCTGGACTGTACTGTGTGAAATCCATTAGACCCCTGGTTATATTTCTGTTAAGCTTCATTTATACTTCACCATACGACAGTGTTGTACAGTGAAGTATACGTTAAAGGGCAAGAACACTTTGGTAGAGGTTTGGGTTGTGTAGTTACCTTGCCATGATGTAACTCCAAAGTTGGGCGAGGTGTGAAAAATTGTTGATTATTGATTAGAAATTGATAATTCAAAATATGAATGGTGAAACAGCTCTCAAAGTCACTCTTTTAGCCCGTAAACAAACACAAACAAAGCTGATTCTGACAATATAGAATATCACCAAACCCAGTACTGTTTTCTTTTTTATAAAACAAATTCAACTTCCTGTTGATTTTGCTATTTTTATTAGGAAGAAAACCCGGACTGGATCCATGGATCCGGATATTCAAATAGTAAAATGAACAGGAAGTTGACATTTTTATAATAAAAAAAAACAAGCTGATTCTAACAATATAGAACGTCACAAAACCCAGTACTTTGTTTGTGTTCGTTTACGGGCTAAAAGAGTGTCTTTAAGAGCTGTTTCACCGTACAATGTAAGTCAATGAGGAGCATATTTTGAATGATCAATTTCTAATCAATGCGGCAATTATTGTTGATGTCTTGTCCACCTTTGGAGTTACATCATGGCAAATGAACCACACAACCAAACCTCTACCAAAGTGTTCTTTCCCCCGTAAGCATAACCATTGTTCCTACTACAAGCCATGAGGCAGTATCGTACGACAACCAAACTTAACACCACTAACACACTGTATTCATTCCCAAAATGAGCAAACATCCAATCCACCGGAGACCCTCCATCATCAGTACAAAGGCTTGGTCCCTTTTCTGCTCAGGGATTTATTTACAACCTCCTGGCTTTGCTTTGGCTCTGACATTTCTTCTCCAACCGGAGGCCATAGGAAGCACACCTCCTCACACAGGTCAGGTCGAAGGTCAGGTGTGTGTGTGCGTGTGTGTGTGTGTGTGTGTGTGTGTGGGTGGGTCAGGCTCACGCTCACGTCAGGTCGTGCCCAAAGCCCTCTGAATCCATGGGACGTCGCTCGACACTGGCATGGGAACGACCACTGTGCTTTAAACTGGTCCGATCAATGGATGGATCTATCGATCCGCCTGGCGATTTGGAGGCAACACTCCAGGAAGCCCTGCTGCAGCACAGCAAGCGGTCAGCGCGCTTCCGGTGACAACGTGACGACTGACACAAACACAAATAAAAACAAAAATTGCTGACTGGTAAAGAGGAGAAAGAGGGCAGACAGAGACAGAGAGAGAGAGTTCTCAAACCTTTTCACGTAAAGGACCCCCAAAGTAATATGTATTTTGGATGCGGACCCCCATCTGAAAATGTGTTGTGCGAGGGACCCCCCACACAAGATTGAAAAAAAGAAATATTTGAAATTTGTCACATTTGTAAGATTTCTTTTTTTTTTAAGCAGATGAGCTTGTAGATCGGCTATTTTCAAATAGCGGAAGTATATCATTTAGATAGGGGTTAAAGTAGTTAAAACAAAATGTAGAAATAAAAAAAGAAGTGCTTGTCTTTCAGTGGCACTGGTTTCAGCGTCCTACTGTACTGTACGTACAGTAATCCCAACACCACTTAAAACGCCATACGGTCCCTCAGGGCTTTATGCTAGTAGTGTCTTTTCTGTCTTCTGTTATCATGGGGAAAAAAGCTTTCACAGGAAAATAGCCGATTGACAAGCTTTACAACACGTCACAGCGCGTGGCAGTCCCACCGATGTTGTGACAGTCCCACCAATGTCGTGACAGTCCCACCGATGTCGTGACAGTCCCACCGATGTCGTGACAGTCCCACCAATGTCGTGACAGTCCCACCGATGTCGTGACAGTCCCACCAATGTCATGACAGTCCCACCGACGTTGTGCCCCCTCCGTCAGGGCTGCCGGTTCCCCTCCTAGGGCTGCCGGTTGCCCCCGGCCCCAGGGCTGCCGGTTGCCCCTGCCCCCAGGGCTGCCGGTTGCCCCCACCCCCAGGGCTGCCAGTTGCCCCCTCCCCCAGGGCTGCCGGTTGCCCCCAGGGCTGCCGGTTGCCCCCTCAGGGCTGCCGGTTGCCACCTCCCCCGTACATCAGCGGTATGACGAAGACAGAGATGTCGTCTCCAGAGCCCAGCCGGTCGTTGGTGATCCTCCAGCCTCGGTCCCTCAGCACGCCGCGCGCCCTCATCACCAGGTCCTGGGCCGCCATGGTGTACCTGGTGAGAGGAGAGAGAAGCAGTTATAGCTCCATGGTGTACCTGGTGAGAGGAGAGAGAAGCAGTTATAGCTCCATGGTGTACCTGGTGAGAGGAGAGAGAAGCAGTTATAGCTCCATGGTGTACCTGGTAGAGTTCTCAACGGGCCTGAAAATTAAGGCCCGGCCCTAACTGGGCCCGAACAATTTCCATACTTTTAGGCCCGAAAAACCCGAAAAGGTGTCATTATTATTATGGGCTTATACGCATCCAAAAAGCTTTGAACTGAGCAGATTGGACCTTCCGTTCCAGAGATAATGGCCAAAACATCTTGAAAACGGCCACTTTCGCAGATTTCCGATCGCCGATTTTCGATTGAGTTTTGGCCACTGTCTATTTTTAACAAGAAGAAAACCCGGACTGGATCGGCGGTTCCGGATCCGGATCTTCAAATAGTAAAATCAGCAGGAAGTTGTCATTTTTATTAAAAATATAAACAGTACTGGGTTTGGTGATGTTCTAGATTGTCTGAATCAGCTTTGATTGTGTTCGTTTATGTGCTAAAAGAGTGACTTTGACAGCTGTCTCACAGTACAATTGAAGGTCAATGAGGAGCATATTAGTATTTAAAATTATCAATTTCAAATCAATGGAGCAATTGTGGTCTTGCCCTTTAAGTACATTTTGATGCCAATACCTTTGTACTTTTACTCAAGTACATTTTGAATTCCGGACTTTTACTTCCGGACTTTACCCACCACTGGTGTACAGTAAACTACAGTAAGTACAGTACAGACCTGTGGAGGTCGTCGGGGTCGCAGTTTGCCAGGAAGCTGGTGACACACTCCGCCACTTCCTGGTTGGACAGAACGTCCCATAGGCCGTCCGTCCCCATCACCAGGACATCGTCTGCTCCGTGTTCGTAGTCCGTCAGGTTGTACACTCTCACCTGGAGGACACACAGTAATATATCGTCTCTGTCGGGTGGAAACCCTTTTAAAGTCCAAAACTGATACTTTTCAGCTTGTAGATCTGCAAATCTTTAAATGTAAATATTTTTTAAAGCAAACATTTTTAACTCCAATATTTGCTTCTGGGGATTATAGCAAGTATAAAAAATAAAATTAAAAAACTGTTAGGATTTAGAAGACATTTGTAGAATCCCCCAGAAGCAAATATTTGAGTCAGAAACGTTCACTTAAAAAATATATATAGTCAAATATTTGCAGAGATTTTCACGATATTTTTTTTTTTGGCAGATCTACAAGCTCAATGCACTATGAGCTTGTAGATCTGCTACTTTTACTTCTTCCAGCGCTGGTCTCACCTGTGCTGTAGTACTTTATTATTATTACATTTATTATTATTATTATTATTATTATTATTATTATTAATGACCTCAGGGCAGCAGGACAGGAAGGGCTTGATGTAGATGTTGGAGTCGTGGACTTTGAGGTCGTGGTCTCCGAGACCCCGCGTCACCCCGATGGTCGCCAGCACCCGTGCCTGAAAATAATGATAATAAATAAAATCTAAAATCAGACAAAGGAGCACCCTTTCCTTCATCACTTTGTCGAGTAGAAAATTGTTTTTGAGTAAATATTTTGGAGAAACTAAAATAAACCATGAAACGCGTGCGCGCGCGCGTGTGTGTGTGTGTGTGTGTGTGTTCCATACAGTGCAGTGGTGTGTTCCATACAGTGCAGTGGTGTGTTCCATACAGTGCAGTGGTGTGTTCCATACAGTGCAGTGGTGTGTTCTAAGTTTTTCGGAGGGTATACGATAATTATTCCCTGCACGACATGCGCGATACACTATCACGTTTTCAATGGAAGAAATGGTTATTAGACTGTATACGCTTTTTCCCCATAAAAATATACGGTGTATACAGCGTAACACGGTAGAACACACCACTGATACAGTGGTATGTATCACACACACTTCAGAGAAAGAGTATTCACCCGATCCCTGCCTGGGCAGAAAGGCAGTGACACAGCACGCACACACGCACGCACGCACTCACGTACAGTACGCACACGCACACAGACACACACACAGACACACACACACACACACACACACACACACACACACACACACACACACACACACACACACACACACACACACACACACACACACACACATTGACTCACCTTCTTCCCTTCACCGTATATCAGGGGAAACTTTAGATCCTCATCTTCAATGGTCTTATAAGCCCTGGGTGGTACACAGAGGGTTAATACATGAAACACACACAGACACACACGGCCTCACACATCCATCGCACACGTGTTTGATGGCTCTCTGTGAACACGTCAACATGGAATATTGTGGGAAAATAATGTGTGAATTAGTGTGTAGAGAGAGAGAGAGACAGAGACAGAGACCGACACAGACAGACAGACAGACAGACAGACAGACAGACAGACAGACAGACAGACAGACGTTAAATGCAGACTGACCAGCCGTCCATGGTAAAGTCTCGGTACAGCATCCTCTTGCCCACCTCCTTCCTCTGCACCCTCCTGGGGAACTCCAGGTGAGTGAACTCATTTCCCAACAGGTGAGGCTGCATGTAGCCCTGCAGACACACACACACACACACACACACACACACACACACACACACACACACACACACACACACACACACACACACACACACACACACACACACACACACACACACACACACACACACACACACACACACACACAAGATTTGCAACCCACCAGATTTTTTGGTTTTGTTTATTAAGTAAAAGTTTACCGCGATGTAATAATGCTCTGTTACAAGTCCAGAATAAAACATTTACTTGAGTAAAAGTACAAAAGTATTGGTATCAAAATGTACTTAAAGTACTGTCGTGGAATTCTGGATCAATCAGCAAAACAGAGTCTCCTTTGCGTCTCCTACCGGAGAGACCGCCGGTCATTAAATGATTAGCTTAGGAATTCGACAAAAACTCCTTTTTTTTTTTTGGGTGAACTACTCCTTTAACACATTGGGTGCCAGAATTGTATAATAACAGAATACATTCGGTGCCGGGAATCTCACCGTTAAGCTCCATTGTGCTGTTTAAAGCTGAAGACTCCATGACGAGCAATCCATGAAAAAAAAAGCATGCCTCCATTTTACCCGATGGTCCTGGCTAACGGCTGGAACGATAACATCTCTCACGCGAGTAACAATGGCGGAGCGATCGTCGATGCAAAATGAGTTGTTTTCCCCAACGTAAAAAGTTTCTGAGTTATAGGCGTTTTAGAGAAGGAAATAGACCGGAAGCGGATGGGGAGCCATGTTTTTGACACGATGATCCATCTGGCCCTTCCTTCTCAGAATCGCCTAGGGTGATCCCAGAGCTGCTCTAGCCCCTCCCGCATGGAAATAAACGGGGAAAAAAACGTATATATACGTTTTTTAGGAAAGTTGACACTCCACGGGTGTATTTGCAAAACCGTATTAATACGGTTTTGGCACTCAATGTGTTAACTCTTTCAGTTCATAAAGTACTCCCCCAGTGCCAGCAATTTGCGGTTTTTTTTATTTTTAAATTTTGTAATTTTTCATTCAAATAAATGATCTGATTGGGTTTTTAAACCCATAATACAGTTCTACCAGTAGAGAGCAACAAATCGACACATTGATGATCTCGCTGGCTCACTCGCCCCCTCCCAAACAGGCTCACGTCATATCCGGTCATAACCGGATGTTGACATTTTTGACAATCGTTGATCGGGCTAAATTACGATGTGATACACGACTACGATGACTGATCGTCACCCAGACCAAAGAGAGTAGACGTGGACCTCTCCGTTTGTTTTTTATACCGTGTGAAAAACCGTGACTTTCCCTATTCTGGCCGAAAATGATCGCGGGAAAGAAATGAGAACCGGAAACGGAATCTGCGTCATGAAACCGGAACCCAATGAGTCTGAAGGAGTCAGGAAGCGAAAGTGATCATGAAAAATAAACAGCATAGCGCGACCACAGTCAAAAGTAAAAACTCTGGATTTCTCGTGCTGGCACTGAGGGTACTCGGGAAAAACTCGGGATATCTCGGGGCGTGGCACTGAGAGAGTTAAGTAAAACATTTGAGTACTTTTTCCACCACTGTTTATTTCTGAAAACAACAAAAATGATGGAGCTTGTTGCACAAAAACCAACATTTCACCCACTGTTTTACACCTGTCAGTGTGACCATAAAGTTGATGGTTAGCACTGTGTGTATGTGTTTTTAACGATCTGTCGTTCTCACCAGGAACTGGAGTCGCTGTCGTTCCGACTCGGGCGTGAACTCTGCAGACACAGGAATGATGTCGCTGTTCCTGATGATGATCGCCCTGGAGAGGAGAGTACGCACACACAAAAACACACACAATTCCCTTCAACATGCTATTTTTATTAGGACAAAAACCCGGACTGGCTCCGTGGATCCGGAACTTCAAATAGTCAAATCAAAAGGAAGTTAACAATTTTATAACAAAAAAGAAAACAATACTGGGTTTTGTGATGTTCTCTATACAGTCAGAATCAGCTTTGTTTGTGTTTGTTTATGGGCTAAAAGAGAGACTTTGAGAGCTGTTTCTCCGAACAATGTAAGTCAATGAGGAGCATATTTTAAATGATCAATTTCTAATCAATAGAGCAATTATTTTTGATTTCTAGTCCACCTTTGGAGTGACACCATGGCAATGTGACTACACAACCCAAACCTCTACCAAAGTGTTCTTGCCCTTTAAATCAGACGCACGCACACACGCACGCACGCACGCACGCACACACACACACACACACACACACACACACACACCTGCTGTCTCCTGCGTTCCCCACATAGAGCTTCCCCAGCAGGTAGACAACAGTCAGAGCGGTGCAGCCTCCAGTGATGTTGTATATCTGCTTCTCTCTCTCTATCTGGGCATCCTGGGAGACAGGGAGAGAGAGAGAGGAGGAGACAGGGAGACAAAGAGAGACAGGAGGGGGACAGGGAGACACAGAGAGACAGGAGGGGGACAGGGAGAGTGAAAGAAGGAGAAATACATTCATCAAATGCTGTCAGAATTACTAGCTAGCTTTGCGTTGTGTGAGCAGCACATTCATGGCGATCCGCCTCGGCTCAATGACTCACACAGCAGATAAGAGTAGCCAAGGGTAGATGGATCCTTCTGATCCATCTACCTTGATCTAATCCTGTGAAAGCTATTGAGTCAAGGTGAATCGCTGATTGCTGATCGATCTAGCGACAGACAGACAGACAGACAGACAGACAGACAGACAGACAGACAGACAGACAGACAGACAGACAGACAGACAGACAGACAGACAGACAGACAGACAGACAGACAGACAGACAGACAGACAGACTGACAGACAGATAGATAGATACATATTTATATTTCGCCTCTGTCGGGTGGAAACCTCATGATGTCCAAAACTGTTACTTTTCAGGATTCAAATTCAAAAGTAGCAAAAGTAGCAGATCTACAAGCTCAAAGCACATGCGTCGCTTCGCACCGCATTTCGAGCTTGCAGATCTGCTACTTTTGATGCTTTTGCGTGATGCTGTAGTATGATCAAGTACGGCGTTAATAAAAAAAAAAAGTTATTATATGGAGATAAGAGGTTTCTGTCCGACAGCAACGACATACAGAACATACAGTACAAGACAAGACAGATCAATCAGACATACAGATAAAGTTGATAAAGATGAGATGATGATCAGAACCATAGGAACAGTTCTGGTCAGATGTTCAGTAAAACAGAAGGATGGCACCTTCCGCCACATGATGGCAGCACCTTCCTCCACATGGTGGCTAAACAGGCGCTAGTGGGTCATGAATAATGCAGTGGATGATGTCCTGGGGGGAGTCGGTTTACACCCCCATGGTCCTTTGTCTCTTTATCTTGTTATATCTTTGCCATCAGGGGTCTTCAACAGGGGGTCTGGGATCCCTAAACCAAGGGTTCCCAAACTTTTCAGTCCGCGACCCTCCCCCAAAATAATCATATTTGAGCTTGTAGATCTGCTATTTTTGAAAAAATATATTGTGAAAATGTGTGCAAATCTTTGAATATATACATTTTTAACTCAGATCTTTGCTTCTAGTGGGGGTCCCTGGAACACAATATTTTGAAATGGGGGTCCGCGGCCAAATACATATCATTTTGGGTGGTGCTTGACATGAAAAAGATGAACCATTATAGCAAAATGTTTTCAACAAAAAGAAACTGTAAGGATTAAAAATATAAATATATATTTGCTAAAAAAATAATAATTTCAAAAACATTATTGCAGATCTACAAGCTCGTATATCTGTTATTTTTGTTAGCCCAAAGTATAAAATAATGGTTATGCTAAAAAAATATATCTAAAATAACACAGTATGCGTTCCCGGATTGAATGGGTTAAACTCAAAAGACTAAAGGACGCGCTTTCGATCAAAAATCACAACGGAACGACATGCGCAGGGGACGATCGGTTGATGATTTCATTGTAGATTTATAAGCAGCCTATTAGCCTACTATTGACCGTACCACAATATGGCTTGGAAACAGATGGCATTGAACATGAACTTGGATTTTGGATCTGTGATGCTTCCGAGAGGGCCGTGGCGTGAGTAACAACGGAAAATGATGAATGAAATGCTGCGCTGATGTAAATTGTTAGAAAAACGGACGATAACACTCCCTCCCTATCTCTCTCTCTCCCTCTCTCTCCCTCTCTCTCCCTACCTCCCCCCCCTCTCTCTCTCGAAAGCAATTGAATGGACTTTGCTAGTGTGTTGAAAAGCTGGTCGTTTTTTTTTTTTTTTTTTTTTTTTAACTCGTTTTTTTAGCGGGTTGCGGGATGGGCCGGGTCTTTAATTTATATATTGTTTTGAGGGCCAGGTTGGGGTCCTTCAAACTTTTTCGTGCCTCGAACCCCCATAATGATATGTATTTATCCCAGAAGAGAAGATTTGTGTTAAAAAAATCTAAATTATTCAACATTTTTCAAACACTTTCAACATTTTTCTAAAAAACAGATGTACAAGCTTGTAGTGACGTGCTGAGAGCTTGTAGATTTGCTATTTTTCAGAAACAGTGTTCTCAACTTCTGTTGCTGGATTATATATATATATATATATATATATATATATATATATATATATATATATATATATGAAAATCGAAAATTACACAGATGCTTTCCCGGTTTTGATGGGTTAACCAGACATTTCAGAAGTCTCTCTCTCTCTCTCTCTCTCTCTCTCTCATATTGATTCCCAGCCCATCAGATAAACATCAACCTAAAGTATACTACATTAGTTCCATTGATGGAAGCCGGAA
>NC_137625.1:33147255-33223196 GCF_963280865.1 Gymnoscopelus braueri | reverse complement strand
TGCTTTCTTTTTCTGTTCTTTTTCGATCTTCTAATCCTACATTCTCTTAAAATCAGCGTGAGGTTCCTTTTTGTTATTAGCGCGGAGTTCCTGGCCAAACAGGAAACCGTTGCGGTAGTTCCTGGCCAAACAGGAAACCAGTGCATTTCCACCTCCGTTTTCCGGCCAGATGACGTCATTTCCCGGGAAAGTCCCCCCAGTCCACGTTCAATAGAAAATATATAAATAAAAGGCTTCCGGGGGTGAAATTCATGGAGTGGGTGTTGTGAAACTTTTGCCACTCACAAAAGATATACAATTTAACTTTAGTTTTGTTGAAAACGTTACCTAGTATGCCTTTAAGTAAAAGTATCAATACTGCAATGTAGAAATACTCTGTTACAAGTAAAAATCCGGAATTCAAAATTGACTTGAGTAAAAGTATAAAAGTATTGGTATCACTAGAAAAAGTGCTCCTCGGAGCACAGGTCTCCGCCAGGTCAGGTAGGTTATTTTGGGGCAGCAATGTTCGGAATTAGCCAATCAGGATGGAATATGAAAAATCGTACGGAACCATCTTGATCACTTGACTATATGTGTACCGATTTGCATGATGTTTGAATTTGTAGGAGTAATATAAAAAAGAAAAGTGTTGCAAATTGGCCTCCTGGTGGCGCTATAATAGGGCAATGTTAAAAGGGTGGCATTTGTTTTCAATGTAGTGCGAATGTGCGTGCAAAGTGTCACCGCAATCGGACGCTGCATTCATGATTTGTGGCATTTTGTTCAAAACGGGCCACTCCTGCAAACTTTAGATGTCAATGTTAGCCAATCAGGATGGAATATGAAAATTTTAAAAGATCCATCGTGATCGCATGACTATAGAGATCATGTGTACCGATGTCCGTGAAATTTGGATACATTCTGAAGGCTTAATATATATATTTTTTTTACATAAGTCGGCCTCCTGGTGGCGCTATGAAAGGCAAATGTGAAAAATGCAGGGCAGTTGTTTTTTCCTTGGCCTCTAGGGAGTGTGCGTGCAAAGTTTCATGCAGATAGGTGAAGTTAAAAACACAAATCGTCCATTTATAGCGCCACCATGAGGCTGATTTGAACATTTTCAAGTGGCATTTCTTCCTCGGCCTAGTGGGAATGTGCGTGTAAAATCTCACGGAAATCGCAAGCTGCGTTCATGATTTGAGGCATTTTGTTGAAAACGGAGCAATCCTGCAAACTTTGGAAGCCAACCTTAGCCAATCAGGATGAAATATGGAAAATTGGACAGATCCGTGTTGATCACATGACTATAGAGATACTGTGTACTGATTTGCATGATGTTTGGATAAAATCTGTAGGAGTACTGTCAAGAAATGTGTTTTGCAAAAAGCGGCCTCCTGGGTGGCGCTACAAAAGGCTAATTTGACAAATTTGGGCAGAGGTTCTGCTCTGGCATCCAGGGAGTGTGTGTGCACAGTTTCGCTGCGATCAAGCCAACGGTGCCAGAGATTAGCTGTACACAAAATGACAGAATGACGGACACACGGACGGACGGACACACGGACGGACACACGGACGGACGGACAGGGGGCAAAACATACTCTCATCGCCATGCCTTTCGGCCTGGCGGAGACAAAAATGTACCAAAAGTAAAAGTACTCATTGTGCAGAATGTCCCGTTTCACAAGTTTTAAAATGTACAAAAATCTTTTGAAAATAGCAGATCTACAAGCTCACAATGCGTTGCATCGTGACGCATTGTGAGCTTGTAGATCGGCAATTTTCAAAGCGCAAAAGTTTAAATAGGGTGTGTGCTTAATGTATGTCTTGTAATAATAATCAAAACCTACAAAGTAACTGGTAACTAAAGCTTTCATAGAATGTAGTGGAGTAAAAGTACAATATTTGCCTTTGACATGTAGTGGAGTAGAAGTAAAAGTACAGAAAACTGGAAATACTCCAGTAAGTAAAAAAATACCTCAAAATTTTACTTAAGTACAATAGCCTACTTGAGTAAATGTACTTAGTTACTTTACACCACTGGTTGGTGGTCATAACTAACATACAGTACCTCTCCCCCCATCATGCTGGGCTCCGTGCGGAGCCCCCCGCCGTCTCCGTTGGGCAGAGAGCTGCGTCTCTTGGCGGTGGGGGGTCCCGCTGGGGTGGAGGGCGGGGGGCAGTAGCTCATGGGTCTCCGGTGGGCCACCACCACCTCGCAGCACGCCTGGTCCTCGTTCACCATGCTCTTACCCGCGTTCACCACCCTGCAGGGACCGGAGAGAGAGAGAGAGAGAGAGAGAGAGAGAGAGAGAGAGAGAGAGAGAGAGAGAGAGAGAGAGAGAGGAGAGAGAGAGAGAGAGAGAGAGAGAGAGAGAGAGAGAGAGAGAGAGAGAGAGAGAGAGAGAGAGAGAGGAGAGCATTTACAGTAGAGTCATTTAGGTCATTGGTTCTCAAAGTGGGGTCCATAACCCCCAGGGGTCCTTGGGGTGGTTCCAGGGGGTCCCCAGCAAAAGTAGTTAATGTAGCATCACAGTCGTTTTAACCATTTTATCCATTTATAAGTTGGCCATTCAAAAACAGCAGATATACTGTACACGCTCACGGCGCGTCACTTTGTGCCGCAGTGCAAGCTTGTAGATCTGCAATTTTGTTTTTGACATTTAGCATTTTTTAAGATGGGGGTCCGTGGACAAATATATATTAATTTGGGGGTCCTTGACATGAAAAAGTTTGAGAACCGCTTTGTATTTTTCATTAGTTGTTTTTCTTTTGACTTTTTTTTGTGTGACTTTTTTTAGTTTTCAATGTCAGTTGAGTTTTATTTAGGTTTTGTTAGTTTTGTTTAGTTTTTGAAAGTTTTTTCTAGTTTCATTTTTATTGTATTATTAAATGAAAAGGCTTAGCTTTAGTTTAGTTTTTCTTTTTTTTTACGTAATATGGGGTAGTCAGGACAAAAATCTACAAGGTCAGAACATTTTTGTTTGTATTTGTTGATGACATGTATTTTTTTTGTATGCTATGTTGATGAATTGAATACATAGGACCACAATGGAAACAAGTCCCCATGCCTTTTAGCCTTAATGTCTGACTGTACCTCATGCTGTTTACATTTCTGAGTAATAAAGTATTCAATCAATCAATCAATCAATCAAAGTATCTTGGGGCATCATGTTACTTTGTCTGCTCCAAGATAATTGCCCACACACCCCAGTCACACCCACGCACGCACGCACGCACGCACGCGCGCACGCGCGCACGCACGCACGCACGCACGCACGCACGCACGCACGCACGCACGCACGCAGCACGCACGCACGCACGCACGCACGCACGCACGCACGCACGCACACCCAGATAAGCCGTATAACAGTAAACAAACCAACATATATATAAGTGTATACAAGGTATCTGCACATTTCTAAATTTACAATTTAATGACTTTTTAAGAGCTTTTTGATACAGCCAAGAAATTAAATAAAAAACCTCCTCCACCTCCTGGTGGGCGCTATAATAGGGCATTTGTTCCTCGGCCTAGTGGGAATGTGTGTGCAAAATTTCACAGAAATCGCACGCTGCATCTATGATTTGAGGCTTTTGTTCAAAATGGAGCACTCCTGCAAACTTAGCCAATCTTAGCCAATCAGGATGGAATATGAAAAAATCAGAAAGATAAGTTTGGTTTAATGACTATAGAGATATTGTGTACAGATTTTTTTACAAAAATCTGTAGGCGGAAGAAAATGTTTTGCAACAATTGACCTCCTAGCAGAGATGTCCACGAGTCTCTGAGCTCGAGTCCAAGTCAAGTCTCAAGTCTTTGAGGCTCGAGTCGAGTCAAGTCTCAGTCTTTGAGGGTTTGAGTCGAGTCGAGTCCGAGTCAAGTCTCGGGTCTTTGAGGCTCGAGTCGAGTCGAGTCTCAAGTCTTTGAGGGTTGAGTCGAGTCGAGTCCGAGTCAAGTCTTTGAGGGTCGAGTCCGAGTCAAGTCTCGAGTCTTTTTTAAAGTCTTTTTTTTTTTTTTTTAAATGGGGGGGGGGGGGGGGGGGCATAGATGTAAAAGTATAGACAGGTCATAATAAATCACATTAGATTCACAGATTAGAGATTTTATGTATTTTCCCCACAATTTATTTTCATTCAAATGAAATGTGATTGAACTTGCACTAATAATGACTTTAGTTGATTTTTCACTCTTTAAAATATAGTATTTCTTAATTATTAATAATTACAGCTTGTAGATTGGCTATTTTCATGATTTTTAATTGTTTTTAAATAATAATAAAAAAGGAACATACAAGATTTCCACCGACAGCGATAATATATAGCCAATATGGTTCTGTATCAGTATATGAGTCAGTTTTTGCAGATTTCATTCTAATTGGCTACTATGCCTGCATATGAAATTTCATGGGCCTGGGTAGGTCACCCTGGCTTGGCGGAGATATGCCCTGTTGCGCACACTCGACTCCGCACAGCAGTCCAACAGCAGAGCAGGTGAAAGCAATTCACTTAAACGAGGGCTGTGTTGCGCACCAAAAAACTGTCTAAATGTGGATCCCCAGTTCAAATATGATTCTTTTGGGGGGTCACGGCCTGAAAAGGTTTGAGAACCACAGCTTTTATGCAGTGAACATTACATGAGCGTAGCGTTTTACCGTGGTGAAGTGTTGAATATTCACCCAGCTGGGTTTCACGAAATGAAAATCCGATGTTTCCTAAACGTGCTGTCACAGATGATCCGACCATCTTATAAAAAATGTAAGCATATGCCAAGATAACTGAGGTTATATAGCTGATTCTGAGCTAAACATATTTGTTTAATTTCGAAGTTTTTTATATTTAAACTTTATGATGAAAGGCCGCGGCGGCCACACACATAGCAGCTGTTGCGCTCGCCTCTCTCTGTTTACGTTAATGAGCAGCATGAAACAGCTTGACTGAAGCCGGCTCCGCGCAGCGCGCACTGGAGCGGAGGTTTCTTTGCGGGGGGGGGGGGACAGGGGAGTGGAAGTTTTTTGGGCATTTCATTCATTTATTTGTCCAAAAAATAAACATAAAATAAAGATTGTCCACGAGTCTTTGAGGCTCGAGTCGAGTCAAGTCTCAAGTCTTTGAGGCTCGAGTCGAGTCAAGTCTCAAGTCTTTGAGGGGCGAGTCAGAGTCGAGTCGAGAGTCTCGTTTTTGGCCACTCGAGTGCGACTCGAGTCCGAGTCCCTAACTCGAGTCCCCATCTCTGCCTCCTAGTGGCGCTATAACAGGCCGATCAGAAAAATTCGGGGCAGAGGTTCTGATCTGGCATCCAGGCTGCGATCGGCCCAACGGTGCCGGAGATTAGCTGTTCACAAACAACGGACACACTCGCGTACGGATGGACAGGGTGCAAAACATAGTGACAATAAAGACCATTACTGCGTCAAAAGTAATTAACAAACTATACTATAAAAAAATTCAAACTTTGGCCAAATTGTGAAATTTTACCTGAGAGCGAGGCAAACATTGTGAAAATACCAATCTACAAGCTCACAACGCCTCGCATTTTGGCTATTTTCACAATGTTTATCTGTGGAACAGAATCAAACTAAATATAATGTCTCAACACCTACATTCCAAGTGCTTGTCAGGGTGGGTGGTCCCCAGTTCAAATAGGATTATTTTGGGGAGTTGCGGCCTGAAATGTTTTAACCCTTGCTGTATGGAACAAAGCATCAACTGCTTATACCAGTGTTAATGTAGGCTAAAACGATGACGGAAAATGCTTGTAGACTACCTTTTTTCACTGATGAAAACTATATAAAAACTAAATAAAATACGATAATAATAATATGATGATGATATGACGTATCACTGACAACGCTGAGGAAGACCTGTTAGGTTGAAACGCGTCCGTTGCTCTGTCCGTGGAGAGGTAAATAAAACTATGTGAAAAAGGACATTTAATGGCCCTCATTTATCAACAGAGCTTATAAACCGGCTTATATTTTTCCATAAATGCGGCCGTACACCAACGTCGAAGTCACATTTATCAACGAATCCTACACAGCCAATCCTAGCGTACATTGGGTCGGAGCCTTGATAAATGTCACGGCTGAAACCGAGCGTCATTTAAATAACATGCCCTTAAATATTCTCGAAACGCCCTGATTTTACGACATGGCGAACCAGAATACGACCAAATAAAGCATGGAAAGAGTTTCGCCGGCTCGCCGCGCCTCGCTGCCTGTCAAGTCACACACACACACACACGCACACGCACACGCACACGCACACGCACACGCACACACACACACACACACACACACACACACCTACTTGAAGCCCAACTGCGTAACGGTACAATCTTTGTCAATGAAGTAGGCTAGTAGCTTACATGAATGACAGATTATGATACCACATCGCCATGAATGGAATACGTTTGTATATTAATGTATTTAACCCATACCGAGCAGTGCACGTTCGAGTTACTAAAATAAAGCAGTCAAGGCTATTCCCATTTCCCAGTGAGACTCGGACCGTCGGGCGGGGGAGTCCCCATGCCGCGCCACATTAATGAGAGATAGCCTGGAGAGAACATTAATGGATGAAGGCTGGTGTGTGTTGGATCGTGGGTTAAATGTCTGATCTCCCGGTGGCCATGAAAATATAACAGCAGCGCCGCTGCGCCGGTCTAAACTCCCGAAAATGCGCTCGCAGAAGCGCTCGTATATTTTGAAAATAGCAGATCTACAAGCTCACAACGCGTCGCGATGCGACCTGTTGTGAGCTTGTAGATCTGCTATTTTCAAATAGCCAATGCAGCCAGATCTGCAAGCTTAACCGAATGACTGTTAAAGCAGTTTCTTTAAATTAGTTTATTGCGAACGCGGAAGGAGGCGCGCCGGAGCTTACTATGAAACCGTGCTCGGGTTGTGTGTGGCTCTGTCTGTGTGTGGCTCTGTGTGCACTGCCTGTGTGCAGCCGCGCCCCCATGTGACTCACGCTCTCATTGGCTGCTGACAGATCTCAGAGTGGAGCTTACTATGAAACCAACCCGATCGCCCCCCAAACACGGTGAAATAGCACGGATTGACAAACGGCAATTCCGTGCATAGATGACTAGGAACTCCGAAACTCCGTGCAGAGGCGGAGGCAGTCACGTGACTTTCTCTCTACGCTCTCCCCATCACGGTGAAATAACACAGATTACAAGTCCGTAAATACACAACATAACAATTTAAAAAAAAAAGAAAAAAAAGAAATAGGCCTGCGTTCGCTTCCCGCGTCTTACTTGTAAAATATTATATTTTTACAGGGATAATTTATTAGTGTAGATATACATTTTGGAGTGGATATATGTGTCCAGATGCCTGTCAGATAGTCAGACAATGCTGCTCCGCAGGTCTACAATGGAATAAACGGGTGCAGCCAACGTCAATAACTGGTCTCGACCAGACGTAAGATCTCAGCGTACGGTAGGCTGAAGGCAACGTCAGGATATATTGATAAATGCCGAAAGTTGCGGTGATCTCGCCGTACGCCCATTATTTGGTCTGCACCGCGTTGATAAATGAGGGCCACTGTGTGCTGGCTGTTTACTCACTTTCATGTATGTGCGACACTGACAGGTCTATTGTCTCCACATGTCTGTGTGTGTGTCTGTGTGTGTGTCTGTGTGCGTGTGCGTGTGCGTGTGCGTGTGCGTGTGCGTGTGCGTGTGCATGTGTGTGTGCGTGTGCGTTTGCATGTGCATGTGCGTGTGCGTGTGCGTGTGTGCATGTGCGCGCGTGTCTCAGTGACAGGTCTATTTATAGGTGCAGACTCACTGCAGGCTGCTCTCTGCTTGGCAGCATCATTATCCAGCCTCCAAGTGTCATTAGGGTCTGTCTGTCTGTCTGTCTGTCTGTCTGTCTGTCTGTCTGCCTGCCTGCCTGTCTGTCTGTCTGCCTGCCTGTCTGTCTGTCTGTCTGTCCGCCCCTCATCTTCTGTTATTACTGTACAAAAGCATCAACCTGTTCTGTTGTATTGTTCCGCATGTTATTTTCACTATGTTGTCCATCATGCCTAACAGAAACAAACTTTTCAGTATTACCCGTATTGGACTTCCCACACCCACACTCCCTGACATGAACAATAAGGCCATCACACGCTTAGCAGTTAGCAACTCGAAAATAGCACACGACACCGATCATCCCCTGTATCGCTACTTCGACCTCATGCCACCTGGGCGAAGAAGACACAGAACCTTGAAGTGGGCAAAGGTTCGTTTTAGCAGGAGTTTTGTCCCCTCAGCAATTGCGGCATTATCCATTAAGACCGGGAAAGCATCTGTGTCATTTTTAAGATTTCTTTGGCTATTCAAAAATAACACATCTACAAGCTCATAGCGCGACACTCAGTGCCGCGCTATGAGCTTGACGCAGACTCAAATCTTTGCTTCTGGGGGTCCCTATTACAAACTATTTTGAGATGGGGGTCCGCGGCCAAATACAGAGTAGGAGTAGGATCTAGAAGACATTTGTAGAATTCCCAGAAGTACAGATTTGAGTTACAAATGTTTGCTTAAAAAAATTATACATATTCAAAGATTTTCACAAACTTCTCCTATTAAGCTCCTATTAAGAAATCTTAAAAATGACAGATTCTTCTCATCTAAATGGGTTTAACAAACTGCCCCGTCGATAGGTTAACCGGTTTTCTGTGTACAGTGGGGACCTCATGTATTGTCTTGGTGATAATGTTGTTTTGTGCTTTATGGTTATGTGGTGTTTTTTGTTGTTGTTTTTGAACAGGCTGTGAAGACAAATATCCCTTTGGGGACAATAAAGATTATTATTATTATAAAAACTGACAGGCAGACAGACAGACAGACAGACAGACAGACAGACAGACAATATATTCTTAAGCGTGCAGTGCGTGTATATCTTTGATTGTTGATTTTGTCTACCGTTTGTCGCCTACGCACCTGCTTTTAAACATATCTGGGTCTTTTTCACTCCATTTTGAAACTAGAAAACCTTGAACAGCAGCTGTCTCTGAGCAGTGACTCTGAGAGCACAGGGCTAATTAACCGGTCTAATGGCAACTTTAATTACACATTCATGTAATTAACCCATTCAAACCACCTGTCAGGGACCCGGATGTTTTGCGACCCATATGCAGAACTCAACATTAAAGTAGACTCAGGAAACCAAGGTGGACAGTTTAACAACATCTTTACTGAAATAATAATAATGTAAACATAGGTACACCTCACAGGGCGAATACATTACAAGGTGAACCACGGGGACCTAGAAACTAGGAACCTGAACACTACATAATGAACCAGCACAGAGCAAAGTCACAGACAGTCTTAAATAGTCTCTGAGGATCGTTAGCCAACTAGGCACAGCTGCCACCCGCAGCTGAGTCCACTCTAGGCAATCAGAGACCAAGAGGAGCAGGGAGGGGCTGGGGCCAGACCCAGGACGTGACACCACCAACGCATCTGTGTAACCACTTTATCCATATTTTATACTTTGGATATTCAAAAATAGCAGATATACAAGCTCATAGTGAGCTTGTAGATCTGCTATTTTAGAAAAATCTTGAACATTTGTGCAAATCCTTGAATATATATATATTTTCAAACAGCGAACATTTGTAACTCAAATCTTTGCTTCTGGGGGGTCCCTGGAACTAAATATTTTGAGATGGGGGTCCGCGGCCAAATACGTATCATTTTGGGGGTCCTTAACAAGAAAAATAAACTTTTTTTAAAAAAACGGATTTAGAAGACATTTGTAGAATCCCCAGAAGCAAAGATTTGAGTTACAAATGTTTGCTTTAATTTTTATATACATTCTTTTATAGCAGATCTACAGTCAAGCTCATTGTGCGCTATGAGCTTGTATGTCTGCTATTGTTGAATAGCCAAATAAATCTAAAATGACAAACAGATGCGTTCCCGGATTGAGTGTGTGTGTGTGTGTGTGTGTGTGTGTGTGTGTGTGTGTGTGTGTGTGTGTGTGTGTGTGTGTGTGTGTGTGTGTGTGTGTGTGTGTGTGATCAATAGATATCTAGTAATTGACTGGAGCTGTTGTAACATATTGACCATGGGTGGGAACCGGATCAGGGCGGGACACGTTCATTTGTTCGTTCATTCATTCATTCATTCATTCTGCCCTGCAAACACAATAGCAGTCTACTGTAGTTCTCGAACTTTTTCACGTTTTTGGTTGCCCAAAAACATCCCGCTTCGCTTTAAAAAATACCAATCAGGAGAGAGCACTGAAAAGGCATTTTCTGTTTAATAAAGAGCTGGAGAGACTCCTTTTTACTGAACAAACACTCTACAGCAATGAGTACTATCAGAATACAGAGCTATTTAACACTTATTTTAACCAAAGTAAATCACTTACCCTACCTTTAATTGTCAACTTAGCTTTTGTAATGGTTACAGCCCTATACATTGCTCAGCAAGGCTTACAATTCATGAATCTCCCATGGCACAGAGAGAGAAATGCTTTTGGGGGGAAATAGCTGCATAAAACTATGACCTCATCATCACCAGTGCTGGCTGAGCGGCAGATGATGCTAGGCTATAATAGCCAGCTCTGCACTGTACATCATTGGTTCTCACAGTGGGGTCCAGGGACCCCCAGGGGTCCTTGGGGTGGTTCCAGGGGGGTCCCCAGCAAAAGTAGTTAATGTAGCATCACAATCATTTCAACGACTTTATCCGTTTATAAGTTGGCTATTCAAAAATAGCAGATATACAAGCTCACAGCGAGCTTGTAGATCTGCTATTTTTGAAAAAACTTGAAACATCTATTTTTTTTACATTTTGCATTTTTTAAGACAAATCCTCTCTTCTGAGGGTCCCTGGCTCCAAAAAAAATCAGATGGGGGTCCGCGGACAAATATCAATATCAATTTGGGGGTCCTTGACATGAGAACCACTGCTGTACATGATGAGCAGATGATGCTAGCCAGCTCTGTACTGTACATAATGAGCAGATGATGCTAGCCAGTTCTGTACTGTACATAATGAGCAGAGGATGCTAGCCAGTTCTGTACTGTACATAATGAGCAGATGATGCTAGCCAGTTCTGTACTGTACATAATGAGCAGAGGATGCTAGCCAGTTCTGTACTGTACATAATGAGCAGACGATGCTAGCCAGCTCTGTACTGTATGATGGGTGGAGCGTCAACAACAACACAAGAACAAAGCCATGAGGCAGACGACAGACACACAGGAGGCTTTTGAATTATAGATAGAGGAGTTAACAGATAGATAGATAGTCTCTTCTTGTCAACGTCATCTGCAGAAAAATGCCTAGGGTCCAATTTTGAGCTAAATCATATTCTAGTACAGACTATAGCCTACACTAGTGTATAGGGAAACTGAGGACACAAAAGAAAGGCAATATACACACACACACACACACACACACACACACACACACACACACACACACACACACACACACACACACACACACATACAGTGTATAAGGGCATATGCTCTGGCCCTCTTTTGTATACATCACACACTATTGATACCAAGACAGGCTGAGACAACCAACCGAGGATGTTGCTTTGTGCACCCAGAGCCCCCGGGGGCCGGGGGGAGCAGACTAGCAGACAGACAGACTAGCAAACAGACAGACTAGCAGACAGACAGACTAGCAGACTAGCAGACAGACAGACTAGTAGACAGACAGACTAGCAGACACCGGAGTGGCTAGACAGACTAGCAGGCAGACAGACAGACTAGCAGACAGACAGACTAGCAGACAGACAGACAGACTAGGAGACAGACAAACAGACAGACAGACTAGCAGGCAGACAGACAGACTAGCAGACAGACAGACTAGCAGACAGACAGACAGACTAGGAGACAGACAAACAGACAGACAGACTAGCAGACACAGACAGAGTAGCAGAGTAAGCAGACAGACAGACAGACAGACAGACAGACAGACAGACAGACAGACAGACAGACAGACAGACAGACAGACAGACAGACAGACAGACAGACAGACAGACTAGCAGACACAGAGTAGCAGATAGACAGACAGACAGACAGACAGACTGACAGACTGACAGACTGACAGACTAGCAGACAGACAGACAGACAGACTAGCAGACAGACAGACAGACAGACAGACAGACAGACAGACAGACAGACAGACAGACAGACAGACAGACAGACAGACAGACAGACAGACAGACAGACAGACAGACTAGCAGACACAGAGTAGCAGATAGACAGACAGACTGACAGACTGACAGACTAGCAGACACAGACAGACAGACTAGCAGACAGACAGACTAGCAGACAGACAGACAGACTAGGAGACAGACAAACAGACAGACAGACTAGCAGACACAGACAGAGTAGCAGAGTAAGCAGACAGACAGACAGACAGACAGACAGACAGACAGACAGACAGACAGACAGACAGACAGACAGACAGACAGACAGACAGACAGACAGACAGACAGACAGACTAGCAGACACAGAGTAGCAGATAGACAGACAGACAGACTGACAGACTGACAGACTGACAGACTAGCAGACAGACAGACAGACAGACTAGCAGACAGACAGACAGACAGACAGACAGACAGACAGACAGACAGACAGACAGACAGACAGACAGACAGACAGACAGACAGACTAGCAGACACAGAGTAGCAGATAGACAGACAGACTGACAGACTGACAGACTAGCAGACACAGACAGAGTAGCAGAGTAAGCAGACAGACAGACAGACAGACAGACAGACAGACAGACAGACAGACAGACAGACAGACAGACAGACAGACAGACAGACAGACAGACAGACAGACTAGCAGACACAGAGTAGCAGATAGACAGACAGACTGACAGACTGACAGACTAGCAGACAGACAGACAGACTAGCAGACAGACAGACAGACAGACAGACAGACAGACAGACAGACAGACAGACAGACAGACAGACAGACAGACAGACAGACAGACAGACAGACACAGAGTAGCAGACATACAGACAGACAGACTAGCAGACAGACAGACAGACAGACAGACAGACAGACAGACAGACAGACAGACAGACAGACAGACAGACAGACAGACAGACAGACAGACAGACAGACTAGCAGACAGACAGACTAGCAGACAGACAGACAGACAGACAGACAGACAGACAGACAGACAGACAGACAGACAGACAGACTAGACAGACAGACAGACAGACAGACAGACAGACAGACAGACAGACAGACTAGACAGACAGACAGACAGACAGACAGACAGACAGACAGACAGACAGACAGACACAGAGTAGCAGACATACAGACAGACAGACTAGCAGACAGACAGACAGACAGACAGACAGACAGACAGACAGACAGACAGACAGACAGACAGACTCACTCTGCGTATCCAGTGGCCCAGGGTAACCTCCTGCTCTCTTTCAGGGTGAGGATGGGCCGCGCCGAGTGGTCCGCGGACCACTCCACCTCGTCCGCCGACAGGCCCAGGAACACAGGTCTGGTGTAGGGGAACCGGAGCGGCGGACCCCCCAGCGAGGAGCCACCGACCCCGGAGGAGGACGAGGCACCCCCCGAACCGGACACCATCCCTCCCATGAAGCTGGCCACGGCAGACTTGACCCGGGTCAGCATGTTGGCACCTCCGCGTGGAGGAGGAGGAGGGTCCGTGGATGAGGAGGAGGACCGGTGGCTAGGGCTGTCACCAATACAACATTTAAGTAGATACGAGTAATTGTCACACAAAATATTTGCGATTAAAAAGGGTCCCTTGCTAATTACCCATTCAATCCAGGAACGCATCTCTGTCATTTTATATTTATTTGGCTATTCAAAAATAGCAGATCTACAAGCTCAAAGCACGGCACAGAGTGCCGTGCTTTGAGCTGTGGATCTGCTATTTTTGAAAAAAAACGTGAAAATGTGTGCACATCTTTGAATATATATATTATTTTTTTAAGCGAACATTTGTAACTCAAATCTTTGCTTCTGGGGGTCCCTGGAACAAAATATTTTACAAATGTATAAAAAATATATATTCAAAGATTTGCACAAATGTTCACGATTTTTCAAAAATAGCAGATATACAAGCTCATAGCGTGGCACATGTGCAAAAATATTAAATATATTTAATAAATATTTATTTGATGCTCATATTAACCCTAGGAAGTATTAAGTTGTTTTTCATTTTCACATGGATTCCATAAACTCCATAGGACTAGGCCACACATGGACAAAATGACATCATCAACTTGTGACGGGCATTGCCCCTATTGAGTGAACAATGAGCTATTTCTAAAATAAATACAATATTTAATGTGTTTTTAATTTTACATTTTAGTTATAGAGGACAATTATAATGTATTGAGGCATATTTGGCTTATTAGCCAGGGATCCTTTTAACAATTTGTTTAGTTTTTTGTTTAGGCTTCATCATTATCACAAATTGCACATGGGGAAAATATGGCAAATAAATAACTGAAATATACAACGAAATTACTGACATTTATTAATTGCACACCAAAAAAAGGAGTAATAGCTGATCTACAAGCTTACAAAAAGTGACGTCACGAAGGTTGTAAGCTTGTAGATCTGCTATGTCTGCTTTTTTTAATGTATGAACATTTTTTTCAACATGGAAACGATGACAAAATAAATATAACATAAATATAAAATAAAACAAAATTGCGATTAGGCGATCATGTAGTATGTGCCAGCTATAGGCCTACCGGTGGTGGTTCGATGCTGATGCTGCTGCTGCGGCCGCAGAGCCTCCTCCTCCGCGGCTCCCTTTCCCAGAGCTGCCCCCCAGCTCAGCGGTCTCCGGTGGCGGCGCGTCTCGACGATCAGTGGAGGCGGAGGATGAGAGGATGAGAGGAGGAGAGGAGAGGGATGGAAGGAAGGAAGGATACACTGTATCCCCAGTGGAACCAGGAGGAGGTATAGAGAGGATACAATGTATCAACTGTGTATCCAACACATCATCCGACAGATCAT
Organism: Gymnoscopelus braueri; assembly: GCF_963280865.1. NCBI lineage: Eukaryota > Metazoa > Chordata > Actinopteri > Myctophiformes > Myctophidae > Gymnoscopelus > Gymnoscopelus braueri. The sequence continues at coordinate 33,208,223 of NC_137625.1, read as the reverse complement.
CCACCTATATTAGAGCTGCCAGCCCTCCTGGTATTCTGCAGGAGTCTCCTTGATTTCACCCACATATCCTTGAGGACTCCTCCATTGTCATTTCTCCTTCATTTCTCCCGGATTTCTCATGGATTTCTCCTCGGTTTGGTATCAAACTCCCACAATTCGATACCTATAACCATATGGGTCTATAGAGGTCCTATAAACCCAGGGGTGGATCATGGACGTGATGATGATGATCGTCTCACGTGAACGCGGAAGGAAGGAGACACACTGTAGTGGCGATTAAGCGCGGTCACGTGACTCATTATGGAGGCTTGGATTTGTGGGCGGGGCCTGGATGTGGTCACTCTGAGCTGCTTATGACTGACCGGCTGTTAGGTATCTGATCTAAATAATACCTGTACAGTAGTGTAGTCGCTCCACCCCCCTCCCTCTCTCTGTCTGTCTGTCTGTCTGTCTGTCTGTCTGTCTGTCTGTCTGTCTGTCTGTCTGTCTGTCTGTCTGTCTGTCTGTCTCTCTCTCTCTCTCTCTCTCTCTCTCTCTCTCTCTCTCTCTCTCTCTCTCTCTCTCTCTCTCTCTCTCTCTCTCTCTCTCTCTCTCTGTGTGTGTGTGTGTGTGTGTGTGTGTGTGTGTATGTGTGGGGGGGGGTAATATCTTTACCACGCAGTGCCTTTCTGGTGACAGGAAGAGTGGAGAGTGAGTGGGCACCTGAGAAGTCTGGGCACCTCGATGCCCACCTAGGCTACTGCTCAATAAGATAATTGGCAATTATCTTCCCCAAAAAATAAATTTGGTCTGAAATAAAATGAAGTCTACACATGATTTGAACAAATCTTGTATGGGTGCTCCCTGGCACAAGATATTTTCAGACGGGGGTCCACGGCGTCGGCCAAATACACATTCATTTGGGGGGTCCTTCGTATGAGAATGTTTTGTACTGTGCCTGTTAACACATTTCTCTTAGAGCATGTCTCCCTCTCCTGGTCATAATATGCTATAGCGAATGAAGTGTAGGCCCTTTTCTGCTCTGCTTAAGCCTTACGCAGGGGTCTTCAACAGGGGGTCCGTGACCCCTAGGGGGTCCTCAGAGATACTACAGGGGGGCGCCACATCTTTGAGCGATGGGATAACCTTTTTTACATTAACCACTTGAACCCTAGCATCCCTATTCTGAGGGGAACATTAGCCGAAAATAGCAGATCTACAAGCTTTGCGCTGCGAGGCGTTGTGAGCTTGTAGATCTGCTATTTTCAGCAAGGATAGGATAAGGATAATTCCTTTTAACAGGACGTTCATGAAAGTCCTTGCGGGCTTGTTTCCAATGAGGGCCTGTGAGCAATTAGGGGTTAAGAGTCTTGCTCAGGGACAAGTTTCATTTCATCGACACATATGCTGGCATGGCCTGGAATCGTACCTGGGGCAACCAGGGCCTCTGGCTCCCTAGGCGGGCTCACTAACCACTCAACTATGGCCACCCCTAGCAAAGAGGGGGAAAAAGAACAGACCAAGTACAGATAGAAAGGTCAAGCTTAGTATTGACGGTTTAAGTGATTAAATGTCTGAAAATACACATTAACATGAATCCAATGCACTGATGATGTCAAACACGTCTATGAATCTATCTATGAGATCTAATGTTGAAGACCCCTGAGAATTGACCGTATAGATATTTCTCAAACATAGTCTTGTGTGGGAACAGACATTTTGAGCGCTTAGTGATGTCATAAAGTTTTGCAGCCCAGTGGTGTCTTCGCTCTCAGTTGGGATCTACGATATTGTGTGTGTGTGTGTGTGTGTGTGTGTGTGTGTGTGTGTGTGTGTGTGTGTGTGTGTGTGTGTGTGTGTGTGTGTGTGTGTGTGTGTGTGTGTGTGTGTGTGTGTGTGTGTGTGTGTGTGTGTGTGTGTCTGATTCCAAATATCTGGAGTGAGAAAATCTGCCACTTTCAAGGGCCATGTAAATGACAGAACCCACTCAATCTGTGTTTTTATTTGGGGCCTTGGTTTAGTTTAGTCCAAGGGTCTTCAACGTTTTTCAGGCCAAGGACCCCTTGGCCTTAGCCTGAGAGAGACATGAAGCAGATCCACTGCATGTTGGATTCATTTTAAATGTGTATTTTCAGACATCACCGGTACTTAGTATGTTCCCCTGAGAATAGGGATGCGAGGGTTCAAGTGGTTAATGTAAAAAATGTAAAACAAAGTTCCTATCACACAAAGATTTGACACTCCCTACAGTATCTCTGATTGATCTGGCCATTTTGAAATTGTAACAAATTACAATTTACAATTTAGCAGACGCTCTTTATCTAGAACAGTGGTTCTCAACCTTTTTCATGTCAAGGATCCCCAAATTGATATGTATTTGGCCGTGGACCCCCATCTGAAAGGTTTTTGTGCCAGGGACCCCCAGAAGAGATCTTCTATTTTTGAATAGCCAACATATAAATGGAAAGCGGTTAAAATTATTTGTGATGCTATGTTAACTACTTTTGCTGGGGACCCCCTGGAACCCCCCCAAGGACCCTTGGGGGACCCCACTTTGAGAACCAATGGTCTAAAAACTATATCATATCTAAAAATGTATAATCTGTATTGAAACTATAGAAAGTATGCCATGGTCAACAAATGAACAAGGCATCCGTCTACATAACATCTAAATGACATGTTCTGACCTTGTTTACTCTAGCCCCTAACTAATCTATATTACAACTAAACTAAGGCATTTGAAAAAGCTGAAAACTAAACTAACAAACCCACTTTAAAAACGAATCAAAACTAAACTGGGGGGGGGGGGGGGGATGTTCCAGGGGGTCCCCAGCCAAATCGGTTTTATTTTAGAATAAAAATAAGTTCAAATACTTTAACCCAATATACATCGGCTATTTGAAAATAGCAGACACGCTATGACACGTTGTGAGCAAGTACATCCGCTATTTATTTCTTTATAATCTTGAACAAAACGTGGAATATGGTTTGAAACATTTTACAAACACAAATCTTGTACGGGGGTCCCTGCCTGCTTCAAGATATTTTCAGACGGGGGTCCGAGGCTAATACTTGGGGGTCCTTGACACATGCCTCATTCACTGCTCTTCATTTTGAGTCAGTCTCATTTGTAGTTTTAGTCATAGACTTTTGAATAAAATTCCATCTAGTTTTAGTCACATCTTAGTCATCTGAAATGTTTTAGTTTTTGTCCACTTTTAGTCTAGTTTCAGTTGACTAAATATCATAAGATTTGAGTTAAATCTACAGTTAATTCAGTCGACTAAAGTTTATGTTGGCGGGCCTTGATGGCGTCGTCGTAATGCCTGATTTATAGCTGCGTGCCAAAAATAGCCGATCTATAAGCTCACAATGTGCCTATGACGTGTTGTGGCGCGTTAATTGTGTTCCCCATGAGCTATCTTTCAAATACATTTCCAGTAGATGGAGCCTTTATACAAAGGTAAGGAAAAAAGTATTCTTTGTCAGACTGCAGGCTAAACTGTTCCTATATTTGTATGCCTCCGCCAGCAACAGCCAAGGGCAGCCATTATGTTTCTGGGTTGTCAGCCCCGTCCATCCGTGCGTGGATACCTGGATACGTCTTATCCTTTTAATACTTGAGGGGGCCGTGATTTTTCAAATACTTATTTTTTTATTTATTAGAAGGACAATATCAGTCACCAGAACCAAGGACGGGTGTTTTCGATGAATCCATCATGGTTAAAAAGGAGTTTGATGGTACAATGGGTTTGCATAGGAAGGGGGCGTGTCTGATAAAATGAATATCAAAAATACAAATACTGAATCAAGCAACTTAAAAACTGTCCTGGGTGAAACATAAAAGCCAGAGTAGATGTCAAAATTAACCCAAACATGTTTGAAAGTGAAATAATATCCCTTTAAGATGAAAATACCGTTGGCCAATAACAAAATGCACACACGTGAACAAAATGTGCAGTATGTGGCCAAGAACAAAACAAATGTTTGTTGAAGGGGTAAATCAGTATAGTATTAAATGTCAGCGTGTTGGCAGGATTTCCTCTTCAAATAGTGTTCCACCTGGTTTATTGGCCTATTTCAGAGGAATCCCTTTTGTAATGGGACAATAATAAAACTATTTGTTCCCTTTATTGCCTCACCAGCATATCGGAGAGATAAAAATACAAAGACCTTTTTGCAACTCCATAAATCAGATGAATAATCAGTTTACATTTCCACAGAGCAGTATTTGCTCAGGGATTCTCAGAACTGCGTTTTTTTTGTGACTTGGAAAATACCAACGCGTAATTTTAGATTTTCACTTTTGTTCTCAGGTCTTAATGGATTAAGCTGCATGTGTCCTGTCGGCATGACATGGCAAAACAACAGTTGGTGAACAGTAGGCCTACTGTAGCCCTACCTGTGCTGACCTGAATGACTCATTTGGGGTTGTTATACTGTCCATCATCAGACAGCATCAAAGAGTGTATTGGTTGTTATCTGGCAGTGCATATAAATGATCTGAGATTCCTATCGTTTATATTCTGGGATCATGTTCCTTTTCCTGGCACTGAGACTGACGCAGGATGACACAGGATTACCTGCCTGGGTTCCCCTTTGTTTACGTAGTGATGGAGGTCTGTTTTTTTGTTCCACGTTGTACGGCAACGCATGGCAGAGCGGGAAAGGATCATGGAACATGTTGTGTCTTTGGAAAGGTGCAGTTGTTAAAGTCTTGATGATAGCATCTCTGCTTTCTGCCATTTGGAGAGACATGCCCCTGATACAGTAGGCATACACACAGAAAAATAAAGGTGCCAACTGGAACCAAAACTGGTTCTTCAGAGTGATGCCATAGAAGAACCTTTTTTTGGTTCCAAGAAAGAACCTTTCAGAACATTTATTGGTTCTATAAATAACCCCAAACCCCTTAAACCGTATAAACTTCATCAACCGGCTGACATGTGTTTGTCGAAAATAGCAGATCTACAAGCTCACAATGCGTTGCAGTTGTGAGCTTGTAGATCTGCTATTTTCGATGAATTTCTGCCCATTAAGACGGTAAGACATGGTTTAAGAGTTCAAAGGTTCCTCAAAGAACTTTGACCAAAAAAAAAGATTTTCTAAAACTAGACGAGGAACATGAAGAACCATTCACTAGATCAAATGTTTTTTTAGTAGTTGATGGTTCTCTGTGGAACCATATAGCCTTTAAAAAAACATTTAAGAACCATTATTTTTCTGTGTGTAGGATGACCCAGGATTACCTCACTGGGTTCCCTTTTGTTTACGTAGTGATGGAAGTCTGCTTTGTTGTTGTTCCACGTTGCTACAACAACGCATAGGAAAAGGATCACATAACATTTTGTGTCGTTGGAACGGTGCCGTTGTTAAAGTCTTGATAGCATCTCTGCTTTCTGTTATGTAGATATGCCCCTGACACAGTAATCTATGGCAGTGGTTCTCAAAGTGGGGTCCGGGGACCCCCAGGGGTCCTTAGGGAGGTACCAGGGGGTCCCCAGCAAAATTTGTTAGTGTCACAGTCATTTTAACCATATTTTATACTATTCAAAAATAGCAGATATACAAGCTCATAGCGCGGTATCGAGTGCCACGCTATGAGCTTATAGATCTGCTATTTTTGAAAAATCATGAAAACGTTTTGAATAGTAAATCTTTGAATATGTATATATATTTTAAGGCGAACATTTGTAACTTGACATGAAAACGTTGGAGAACCACTGCTCTATTTCTCCCTTTCCTGTTCTGCTCATTTTTTTTACAGTAAGTGCATGATTTGTCCTCTTCACCTCTCCCTGGAATATCAAATAAATGAAACACGCTACCTGTCACATTTATTACATAATTATCTAATCGCAATTATTTTTGCATGATCGTCATAATCGTTTCCACGTTGACAATTTTTTATATATTTTCAAACATTTTTAAAAATGTTGGAAATAGCAGATCTACAATCTCACAACACGTCGCAAGTCAACTCTATTTCCACTATTTCCACTATTAAGGTTTTTTTTAAAGTATAAAGTTATTAAATATGTCATTTCTTTGCATATTTAGGTTATTTGTCATATCAGCCCTGTGCAACTTCAAAGCCTAAAAGCCAAACAGAAATGTAATTTTTATTCTGTTGTGTTATGTTCCAGTGTGCAACAACAACAAAAAAAACACACAATTAAATCTTTAATCGCAATTATTTGTGTGACAATGAATTGTCAATGAATTTCATAATCGTGACAGCCCTGTGTACCAGTACATTTACTTGAGTACTGTACTTTAGTAATGTTGTTATGTATCTGTACTTTACTTGTATTTGTATTTAGTATTTGTATTTTGGATACAAACTATTTACTATTTCACTCCACTACATTTCAAAGATATTTGTGGGAATTAATCTACAACATTTAAATACAGAAATGCATTGATATTAAAATGAAGACGTACTTTGTAATTTGTACTTTTAAAACAAAATAAAATGTATCACATAAACCCTTCAAAGTGACCCAGGGGTCTGCACTTGACCATCTCCTTTGTTCCCTCTAAACCAAATCTCTCTGCCGAAAAATATGAGTTCACAACGCATCGCAACACAATGCTATCGCAACCCGTTGTGAGCTTCCAGATCAGCTATTCTAAAGTGTTGGCCTTTTTAGGTCATGTCCAGAATAGCCAGGGTTGATGTGGTTAACCTCTCTGCTCCCATTCACTGGTACTTCCTCAAAAATACAGTTGAAATATGCAGATACAAAGTTTGTGTCCGACAGTGGCTCATTACTCGGTTTGAGGATGTGACTATAGAGGCTTTTAGCATAATGAACTAATAAGGGCAAAACTTGGTCAGTCAGACGTCTTTGTCAAAAGTGTGTCATTATGAGTGTACATGATCCATCTTACAGGATGACTTATGAAAACAATGATGGTCACAAATAGCAGTGAAGTGGGCAACCATGTGGTGCAGGGGTGGTGCAGGATACCCTGCCAACACGCTGACATTTACAGTAACCCATTAAAACCGGGAAAGCATCTATGTGTCATTTTAGATTTTAGCGTTGGCTATTCAAGAGTAGCAGATCTACAAGCTCACGTACGAGCTTGTACATCTGCTGTTTTGGAACATTTTTAAACATCTTGAAAGTGTTTGAAAAATCTTGAATGATTTTGATTTTTTTTAACACAAATCTTCTCTTCTGGGGGTCCCCAGGTCCCTGGCACATTTTCAGATGAGGGGGTCCACGACCAAATACATATAATTTTGGGGGTCCTTGGCATGAAAACGTTTGAGAATGACTGATATAGAAGACATTTGTAGAATCAGCCTCAGGTCTTAATGGGTTAATACTAAACTGATTTATTTTGTGTTCTTTGCCACATACTGTAGCCTACAGCACATTTGACAAGTACCTACCCACCACCGTGGATGGAGACTGTGGTTCACTTCCTCCACACTGCCTCCGCCTTGGCCAGGCGCGCCAACCAACACAACTGAACTGGCACAGTGTTGATGGAGAGGAGAAGCCGACATTTCAGAGCCATCCGATTATCCGAACATGCCACCCACCTCCACACCAATAGGCTATAATGTAACAATCTATGAAGAAATGAACAAGGCTTAGTGGATTGGATATAGTGCCACAAATGTCTCCTTGGCCTTTCTGCCCACAGCAATGTACAGCAAGCTTCTGGCCAGTAACAGTGGACAGCAGTCAGCAGAGAGCTATTATTAGCTTTTTTTGCTGACAGATTGGCTGTGTGTGTGTGGGCTCCTTCAGGTAAGATGTATAGGTGACTCATCTTGAGCTGCATCTTGTGACTATAGATGCCACACAGGGTGGAACAGGGGATATCCCAGATGCCAGTGTGCATAAAGTCACACCCCACCCGTGTTGGCACGGCTGATGTAAGGCTCAATTAGCTAGTTAAAGGGATAGTTCACCCCCAAAAAATGTAACACTTGAATTCATGGATATTTTGTCGCATTCCTAAGCCTAGCAGCGGTTCCGGTAGGAGATACAAAGGGGACTCTTTATGTCTCCTACCGGAACCACTGCCGGACATCAAATTATTGGCTTAGGAATGCGACAAAAAATAAAAAATATCCATGAATTCAAGTCTCCATGGGGTGACTAATCGATAGAAAAAAAGTAATTTTGGGGGTGAATTATCCCTTTAATATGAAGTCATCACATCGAGCTACAGATATTCAACAATATAGGTGATATGCGTTTCTTTTAGCATATTATGGTTCTTGAATTAGTTTGGGGGGCCATCCTCCAAGACTCCTATAGCACCTCCTACACAGTCAACAGATTTCTGAGTGGACGGTAAGAGTCCATAGAGCCTTTGTCCTATAGCCTACTACTCCCGCCCAACACTCCCCGCTGACCGGTACCTGATTTGTACCCTTTTGAAACCTCTCCCTCAGCAGCGAGTGGAGCTATTGTTGTTTGGACACCTAACTCCATTTCAGCTTGATTTCTGCTCGTCTGAAACTACTAACTTTGGGTAAAGTGTTGATAATATAATGACACATGCAAGTATCTGATAAATATATAAAGTCACTATACCAACTTTGATGAGGCAGTATTGCTTTGTTTTAAAAATCTAAGGTTTTCTTCATTTCCTGAAAAACTTGTATTTAGTTTTTTCGTTTCCTGAACAATGAGCGTTTTGGGGTTAGCAGGTTCGCACTGGACAGCAGAGATATATTAAAAGATTTGTTTTGTACAAATTTTGACGATTTTTGCAGATCTACAAGTTCATAGTGCGGCACTCAGTGCCGCACTATGAACTTGTATATCTGCTATTTTTGAATAGCCAAAGAAATCTAAAATGACAGATGTTTTCCCGGATTGAATGGTTTAATCCCATGTACAACGCACTGACTTTTTGTCTTTTTTATTGGGTTTTTCTAGCACCTTAACTAACGTCCATAAGAACAGTATATCATACACAGTATACATCTGCTGCTATGCTCACGCACCTTTATATCTTATCTCAGGTACCATGTGTAAATATGTAGATAACTTTGTTTGTTTTGTTTGTTCTCTTGTTTGATCTCCTTTCCCCCTTGCCCCACCCCCCCTCTTCTTCTTCTCCTTCTTCCCTTTCTTTATTATGGAAAGAACGATGTGATGGGAACTATGCACAAAAACGAATTTCACCCACTTTTTGTGAAGCCTGTGATTAGACAATAAAGCTGAAGCACTTTGGAACGGCCACGTTTTACACCTGATTATTATGTACCTAACCCAATTGCGCGTGAACTGAAAAATAGACACAAAATGCTCGTAATGCAGAAGTTTGTAGATCGACTATTTTCAGTGAGAAACACCGGAATTTTCAACTGGGCTTTTTTAACAACGCATTTCCAGCTCTCTGGCCAAGAGTAAATCAATCAGAAAGAACATGTGTCATGATGATGCTGGCAGAATGCTTTTAAATGCTGGTGTTAAAAAATAAAGAAAAAACATTACGCAACAGTTTCAGGAATTCAGGAACTTTTCTGAGAAATGTTGAAAGGAACGATTATGTGGACATACCGTATATTCATGAGAAAACACACACACACACACACACACACACACACACACACACACACACACACACACACACACACACACACACACACACACACACACACACACACACACACACACACACACACACACACACACACACACACACAGTACTGTGAAGCCCCGCCCCTCCCATTGGGCAAGCCCTAGAGGGCTCTGCTCTCTCCATTTAAATTCAGAGTCAGACAGTCATCATGTTGGCTCCTGTGTGCATCGGCGGGTGTGTGTGTGCTTGGCTCTGGATAGAGAGACCATTCCACTGTCTACTGAACCAGAGCACAGCTAGAGCTGATCCAGAAATAAAAAGATAGTCTGACAGTACAGGAGGAAGAGACAGAGAGAAACAGACAGACAGACAGACAGACTAGTAGACAGACAGACAGACAGACAGACAGACAGACAGACAGACAGACAGACAGACAGACAGTGTATTTGTGGTCAGTAGAAGATGACCAGATGGCCTGCCGCCGTGGGCCTGCCTCTGGCGTGGGTCATTCTGGCCACAGCGGTGGTGACCCGTGGTGGACCTACCGGAATACTGGAGAGGATGGACCACTGTGACACACGCTGCTCTCAGGTAAAACACACACGCACGCATGCACGCACACACACACGCGCACGCACACACACACACACACACACACACACACACACACACACACACACACACACACACACACACACACACACACACACACACACACACACACACACACACACACACACACACACACACACACACACACACACACACACACACACACACACACACACACACACACACACACACACACACACACACACATTCACCTTCAGTCTGGACTGGAGAGAAACCATGTGTAAAAATTAAAAGACTACTACAACCACTACTACTACTACTACTATTACTACCTCTAGCAATTTTTGCTGGGGGAGATGGGTGTGAATCTAAGCCACTGTTTTTGATAGCTCAAGCTCGCAATGCACCATGATACAATGCATTGTGAGCTTCTAGAGCTGCTATTTTGCTTACAAAAAGGTATTTAGGGCTTAAGTGTTACTGCCCATGTGCATTTTCTATGATTTTGACACACTAATATCTGTAAGGAAGCCCTTAGGCAAAATCCACTCACATTCTGGACAGCATAAAGGTTAAAATAACATTAAACATAACTTTACATAAAGGTTGAAATAACCATAAAGGTTCAAATAACACTAAACATAACTCTCCACATGTTTCTGACTGCACCACAACCACAACTCCTACGCTTTCTGCAAAGTTTGTTTATATAGCTCATCATTTCCAACAACAAAGACAGATCAAAGTGACACAAGGCAATTCAAGACATGAAAAGCATTTAAAAGCATAATAGAAGGGATAAAATAAAGGGAAAAAAACTGATATATGCATTAAAAGGTTCTCTATTATAGACTACCCGATTGTTTACCAGCAATGTATCATTTATGTATGAATAATTTCAATATTATCATTTTACAATCATATTTGATTGGAATTTGGAGAAACATCCCCCCTGGAGGTTGACAAAGGGTGTTTTTAGTGAATACAGTTTTATTCAAACTAATCTGTATGAATACAATAATACCTAACAGTTAACTGCAGTGGTTGGAGGTGGTCTCGCTGCTCTTCTATAGAGTACAGAAGTCCTGATGTCACTCGTTCATCATCCCCTGGTTCGTAAAGTAATTTCTCTATGGAGAATAACATTGGGTCATCTTAGAATCGTCTAATATAATAATTGTGGTCCAAAAATTAACAAACTGTCTCGGCGATATTGTCAGGGAGGAGGTTCTGTATCGTTTATGATAGTCAGTCACTTATATTTGAAATAGTCTGTTTCTGGCGAAAATTTTACTAATTCGGCGGAAGTAACATTATCGTTTTCTCACCGTCAGTTGATGCTTCATATCCATAAGAATCAAACCGCCGGGGTCATTTGTTTATTTTTGGAACACAGTTCTTATTTGACGTGATATTAAAGACGTCTATGGGAATTCAGAACGGGGGTGAAACCGCGAACCAGGTAGGATGTGTAAATTACGTCAGACTTCGGTGCTCTATTGAGACATTTACAGTAGCTACAGCCTGTAGATCTGGGGATCTCATCTTAAACAAGCTCAGTGCTTAATGAGTTCCAGTTTAATAGACCTTGTATTGTGAATTTGTACTTCCATGTACTGATGTTCTCATGTCTTACTAAATAAAGTACATCAATCAATCAATAGTCAGGTAGGACTACTAGTGGTCGACACGAGGTACTGCACGAGACTCTTTGCAAAGCACAGCATTTCTTTCCACTTTCATGCTGACAAATGTCCAGATCTATACCTGCTTCTTAAAGTCAATAGCAACGGCTCATTCAAGCCACTGCTAGACTGCTTAGCTCACACATTCTCAATGAAAGTAAGACCGAAATAATATTTTTTTCTGTAAATGGTGCATTTATATAGCACCTTTGAAATCATCACTCAAGACTCGCCTTTTCTCTCTGTACTATTAACCTATTGAACACATAGTCCTACTGTACATATTTGCTTTAGACAGATATTGTAGAAATAGCCCGCCTAATACAAATACTACTACTACTACTACTAATAATAATTATTATTAATTATTGATATTAACCCCTTAAACCCCAGCATCTGCATTGTGGGGAAAACAGATTGAATGTTGTCGATCGGCTATTTTCAGTGAAAGCTTTCCCCACAATAACAGAAAACAGAAAATAATTACTAGTATTGAGCCCTGAGGGACTCCGGTTACCCATATGGGGTTTAAGTGATTAATGAAATACCAAGTGTGACGTGCACATGAGGCTTACATCTCTCTGTAACTCAATGAACGTGATACATGACTCATAACTGTACATAAAGAAAATGAAAGGGAATCCTCCCCAGGAAGTTAGACGTCATGCTCGTCCGATGCATTAGGAATCAGGTCCCGTTGTTTAGATATCGTCACTGTCGGAGTGGAAACCTCAGATCTACCAAACTGTTGCTTTCCAGGAAATGTAAAATAAGAACCTGTGGAGCCAATGTAGCCTACGTATTATTCACATGATCGAAGCTCTTGTGAAATACTTTTCATTTCACTTTCACTTTCTAAAATTGTTCTAAAATAGCAGATCTACAATCTGGAAATGGGTGATAACCTACTTGGCCACCACAGCTTGTCAACGCTCCACGAAGTAAATATCACAGCAGAATTCGCAAATGTTGCTGGTGCGAAGGGCATAGGCGACACGTGTTTCTAAGATTTTGCATACTTTTTTTTTTTTATCAATGAAGGATGTCTCAATGATGTTGTAAAGAGAACAATGAAAGAACTGTATCTCCAGAACAGGCAGAAATAAAGGGACAAACCATGTATACAACACGTCTTGAGAGCCCTGACTCAATTCATTAAGTGATACATATACGTTGTGAGGAAGGGACCTCGTTGCAACAGTGGTTTGATACAACTCAGACATAGTTCCTCACCTGCGTCATCATGCACGCACACACACACAAAAACAGAAAAGGGTAGAGCTCTTGTCCTGTTGTGTGTTGCTCAGGGAAGCTCTGCTCACTGAATGAAGCTCTGCTAGTCTCTAGCCTGGGCAGCATTCCTTTTCGGGTATATGATCCGGTCGGGAGCGGAAGTAGCCCTACGTCACCGGGCGCGTCATTCGCGTCATCAGACCGCGACAATCCGGAAAGACCCACCCCAGACTCACCCCAAAATAGGTCCGTCCTAATAAAATCCTTGATGCGGCGTAGTTTAGCTTATTTCTTTAATATAAATGTGAATGTACTTTCCGGAGACTATTTAGCGTCTGTATTATCCGTATTATCCCACGGGGAAATTCTATTCCATTTAAATAGGGATTGGGGAACCTAAACAAAGCGGCACCGCAAAACCGGATCGCGACAATCCGGAAAGAGGATTATTTTTTCTTTTTCTTTTTTTCAGTAGGCGTGGCCTAGACCGGATCATATGGGTCTTTAGTAACGCAGACCAGGCTTTCCTCCGAGGTGGAAAGACTGGTGACGCGAGGTTAGCTAGTCTCTGACTCAGCCTTGATTGCATTCAGGTGTGCCAATCCTAATTGGATCAGAATTGGAGTCAGGTGCGCAGCAAGGGCTTTTGTACATAAGTGGCACATTCTTAAAACAGAACATTCAACATTGTCACTCAACACAAAGCCCCGGTTTGGACATGTGTGACATATCTGAAATACATTTTTCCAGGACGACTGATAAACAAGGATGTAGCTGCGAGTAGTGGTGGAAAAAGTACTCCTACAAATGTTTTACTTAAGTAAAAGTATCAATACTGCAATGTAGGAAAAAAATCATGTTTTGTAATAATAATACAAATCTACAAAGTAACTAAAGTTTTCAAATAATTGTAGTGGAGTAAAAGTGCAATATTTGCCTCTGAGATTTAGTGGAGTAGAAGTAAAAGTACAGAAAATTGGCAATACTCCAGTAAAGTAAAAATACCTCAAAAATGTACTTAAGTACAGTACTTGAGTAAATGTATTTAGTTACTGCGAGTCCAAACGTGAGCATATATTTGCATATAAATACGGTAGCTGTAGGCTACACTGTCCACACATTCACACATTACAGTTCATTTAACTCCAAGAGTGTATTACGTGTCCATTTGGTTACATTTTCTTGGAATTAAATGAACACTGAGCATTTTACTGTGTATGCAGCTGCAGGTTGTTGGTCCCACCTGAGCAAGCAATGAGGATGTGACAGGAGAATACTCTGCTCTGGGGGAAACCCCTCATAGGCTTGTAGCTCTAACCTGCCCTTGTTTTGTTCTCTAGTGCACAATGCAACTGTTCTTTTTCTTCTGCAAAAGCAGAGCAGATTCTGCAGATTAATTTCATACACACATGCAATGAAAGCTTGTCCCCCCCCCTCTCCTTCTTGCAGGGTCTACAATGCAAGAACAAGCGACACTGTGAGTATATAATGGATGAAAAGCTGAATGCCGCTCACTGCATGCATCCACAACGGCAATGTTATGCTAAATGAATTCAGGCAAGAGTCCACGTCATGCAGAATCTCTCTCCTTTTTAGAGAGAGAGAGAGAGAGAGAGAGAGAGAGAGAGAGAGAGAGAGAGAGACAGAGAGAGACGGAGAGACTGGTCAAACATTGGCCAAATAATCTAAGAAAGATGCAAACAAATTCAAAATAGCTGATCTACAAGCTCACAACGCCTCGTGTTGGGAGGCGTTGTGGGCTTGTATCTGTGGAACTGAGTCAAAGTAAATGTAATGCCTCAACTCCTATAATTCCAAGTGCTTGTCAGGGTCCGCAGTTCAAATATGATTATTTTGGGGGGTACGCAGTTCAAATAAGATTATTTTGGGGGTCCGCAGTTCAAATATGATTATTTCGGGGGGTCCGCAGTTCAAATACGATTATTTTGGAGGGTCATGGCCTGGAGAGGTTGAGCACCACTGAAATAGAGCACAGAGAATGAGGGCTGTGTCATCAACTTTTGTCGGGAGCCTTCTGATGTCAGGGACACAGATTCAAGAGGGCTAAGGTTACTGTACACAGAGATATGGAGACATTGTGATGTATATAGTGAGAACACCGATACTATTATAGGCCTGAGGTTACACACAGAGAGAGATCCATGGTGACGTTTGTAACTTAATGTGAGCTCAGTGTATTTACCGTGACGTGAGGACATCAAGTTGTCATAGCAGGATGTGTTTCCGTTGCAGCCATCATATATTTTCCATTATATGTTCCTTTAAAGGAGAATTCCGGACAAATTAAGTGTTATCTTTCATGTCTCGTTACTCACCTAGCGACGTAAAAAGTGGCGTTCTTTTTTTCCATATATTCCCCTGTCGTCATTTTTTAAACACCCTCCGTTGTTATAATGGGAGCGCGAGGGTTAGTGAAGTTCGTCTATTATAACCGACGCAATGTTATTTTTTTCTCTACTACGATTCATTGTAGAGTCTCATGATAGTCAAACATGCGCTGAAAATTCCTGCGAGCCTGCCGTTAATGGCGAACGATTTAACACTGGATGCTTGTTTCTTTCCAGAACCTGGCAACTCGTGTTGCCAGATTCTGGAAACAAGCAACCAGTGTTAAATCGTTCGCCATTAACGGCAGGCTCGCAGGAATTTTCAGCGCATGTTTGACTATCATGAGACTCTACAATGAATCGTAGTAGAGAAAAAAATAACATTGCGTCGGTTATAATAGACGAACTTCACTAACCCTCGCGCTCCCATTATAACAACGGAGGGTGTTTAAAAAATGACGACAGGGGAATATATGGAAAAAAAGAACGCCACTTTTTACGTCGCTAGGTGAGTAACGAGACATGAAAGATAACACTTAATTTGTCCGGAATTCTCCTTTAATCGTTAATAGCCTACTGTACGGAAGCAAAGTGACGTATATTATGTGTCAAAACGTACCCGACGGTGCTTCCATTTTTATGATGTTTCCCTTCCATGAGACATCTGTCATAATTCCTCTTGCATGGTTCCTTTTTTTTATTTACTACCGGTGTCTAGGTTTTCATCGATCAGAATAGAGCAATGTTTCCCAAACAGTGGGTCGGGGCCCATGTTTGAGTTTGCGGACCAATTTTTATGGGTCGCCAGTAAATATCCCCCTCTTTTTGTTTCCTACAGTATAAAGAAAATATAATTATTATTTCAAAAGATTAAAAAAACTTTAACTATTATTTCAAAAGATTAAAAAAAAAGTTTAACACTTCATCAATTCAATCAAACAATTAAAAAAAAAAATCTAAAAAAATATATACGTACCGTAATCAAAGAATTCCCATAAATTAATAAACAGTAGAAGTAGTGAAAATATATATAAAATATAAAAATGTGCACCGCATTGCGAGCTTGTAGATCTAAGCGGCTGCTATTTTCACTAGTTTGGCTCGCGGGCAAACGTCAAATTTGACTTTTCGGTTTTGAGCTAAAAAGTTTGGGAGCCACTGGAATAGAGTATACAGTATGTTTGGAGCTTAGTTTCTCATAGGAATTATAAGGCAAATGTTCTGTTTAACCAGTTGAACCCCAGCATTCATATTTGGTTAAAATAGTCGATCTACAAGCTCACAACGTGCCCTTTTGTTACTTGTAAATCGACAATTTTTGGTGAAGAGATTTGGAGGGTTTAAGTGGGTAACTACTTGAACCTTAGCGTCCCGTCCCTACACTGGGGCAAACATGGCGAAAATAGCAGAGCTACAAGCTTACATGTGAGCTTGTAGATCGGCCATATGGATTGGGCGTGGAGGGAAAAACAGAAGCGGACCAAGTGGAGTGTCCTGTGGGACCCCTGTCAACCATGTATGTGGTCTCTGTCGACTGGAAACCTCAATATGTCCTGTTTTTAGGATTAAAAATAAATAAAAAGCAAAAGCAGCATATCTACAAGCTCGAATCACGTCCTTGATATGAAAAAGACCACTGACATTATGCTGCTGGAATGACTTAAGCAACTATTAACCTGTATGTTTATGTGTTTAGTCCTGTTCCCTCCTCCGTGCCAGAGCTCCTCCCCTGAAGCCTTCAACTCCTCCGCTGTGTTCCACAGCGTCCGTCTGTCCACCGTCATGATGTGTGAGGACAGACGCACGTGTTCGCTGTACCTCAGAGTCAGCATTCTGCTGCACCTCACTGGTACGCATGATGCAACCTCTCTGTTACACCTCACTGGTACGCATGATGTATTGTAAATAAATGCATAACCATTCTGCTGCACCTCACTGGTACGCATGATGTAAATAAATGCATAACCATTCTGCTGCACCTCACTGGTACGCATGATGCAAGCACATAACCTCTCTGTTACACCTCACTGGTACACATGATCAGTGGTGGAAAAAGTACTCATTTTTTACGTAAGTAGAAGTATCAATACTGCAGTGTAGAAATACTCTGTTAGGGCGCGCTCTCACCAAAAGTTGGCTGGCCGCTGTTAAACGCAGGTTGTGCGCGGCCACAGTTTTTTGCAGCCAGCGGATTCTAAAAAACGGGAGTGACGCGCCTGTCACTCACTTTCAGGACCCTCCCCGTAGCCCGCACCGCCTGCTGCCTTGAGCACCATGGTGCTTCCTGAGTCTTGGGACGGTCCGCCTTCGACTCACCTGATTGGACAGAGGGGGGAAATCAGCTCCTGCCTCCAGCAGTTTTGTGCTTCCTGAGTCTTGGGACGGTCCGCCTTCGACTCACCTGATTGGACAGAGGGGGAAAATCAGCTCCTGCCTCCAGCAGTTTTCTGCTTCAAATGGACAAGTCGTGTAGAGCAGATAAACGCAAGGTCTGCGCTACAGGCGGAAAGATCCGCTCTTGCGTGAATCCACGCATTTACATTGACAATGCATTGGCAGATTCTGCCCCAGAGGTAAAATAAAAGTGCGGTGAGAGCGCGCCCTTACTCACCGCACTTTTATTTTACAGAGTGAGAACAGACATTCTTCTCTTTCCAGGAAACAACCACAGCTACTCTAGTGGAGGAGATGGTGTGTGTGTGTGTGTGTGTGTGTGTGTGTGTGTGTGTGTGTGTGTGTGTGTGTGTGTGTGTGTGTGTGTGTGTGTGTGTGTGTGTGTGTGTGTGTGTGTGTGTGTGTGTGTGTGTGTGTGTGTGTGTGTGTGTGCGTGCGTGCGTGCGTGCGTGCGTGCGTGCGTGCGTGCGTGCGTGCGTGCGTGCGTGCGTGCGTGCGTGTGTGTGTGTGTACAGTATGTGTGTGTGTGTGTGTGTGTGTGTGCGCGCGTGCGTGCGTGCGTGCGTGCGTGCGTGCGTGCGTGCGTGCGTGCGTGCGTGTGTGTGTGTGTGTGTGAGAGAACACAATGTGTAGGGTCTGGTAGGTGTGTGAGAACAGACATTCTTCTCTTTCCAGGAAACAACCACAGCTACTCTAGTGGAGGAGATGTTACCTGAGGCGTGCGTGTGTGTGTGTGAGAGAGAGAGAACACAATGTGAATTATGTCAGTGTATCCACAACAGTGTAAAGGGTTTTCTTTTGTGATCAAATATTTATTTTATTGTTGGGAGGTGACAGTGTTTAATATCTTATCAGCTAGTAAAGGCATAATTATGAGAGAGACAGAATGTCTTCCTGTATACCCACACTGTAATCATGTGTTGTTCTCGTTCTCAAATTAAAAAAATAAAACCTATCAATATGACATACAACAACACTGGTTGGTGCACGCGATATTGTGCACCAAATATAACAGATCTACAAGCTCACGTCACAACGCAGCACGGTGCTTGTAGATCTGCTATTGTTGTTGACACCGGCACGCAACTAAAGGCCAGTCCACACCAATGCAACAATGCACCAATTGCAACTGAAGCTCATTGCAACCATCATCTCCAAATGGCACCAGTCTGCAACTGGTCAGTCCACACCGCTGCAACGGTATCTAAAGCGGTTTTGTTGCGACTAGGCAGTCCACAACCAATGCAACTAGTCGCAACTTGCAACCAGTTGCAAGAAATTGCAGCGCTCTGAACTGACCAGTTGCAGACCGCTGCCATTTGAGCATAATGATTGCAAGTAGTAGCAAGGACTTGCAAGTAGTTGCAGTTGCAACTAGTTGAGTTGCAACTCCTTGCAACTACTTGCAACTGCAACTACAAACCATTATCCTCAAATGGTATGCAACTGGGCATTGGTGTGGACTGGGCTTTAGGTGTGGACTGGCCTTAACATGCACATTATACCACGGAGGCCACATGCAGACATTAGCATCACTACAGTACAACACAAATACAGGTGATTTGAACAGATGGCACTTCTGTACTTAGCCATGTTTGTTCATGAAACATCACACTGGGTTCCTGCTTCCAGCAGCAACCCAGTGCTGCATATATAAAGATCTGCACAGACATTTGTACAGACACCCAAACACACCCAAACTTGCGTAACCGAGGCTCAAACACACACACACACACACACACACACACACACACACACACACACACACACACACACACACACACACACACACACACACACACACACACACACACACACACACACACACACACACACACACACACACACTGCATGGTCACATGCATGCACACACGTCTCCCTGACTTCCTCTGAAACAAGGGGGGGGGGGTGAAGGGGGAACCCCCTGTGGTTTCAATGTGGTTTTATTGGTCGGTCCATTTAACCAGACATGTCTACTACTTCCTTTACCAATCATTGTGATGCACACTTCCTTGAAAGATGCAACACACACACACACACACACACACACACACACACACACACACACACACACACACACACACACACACACACACACACACACACACACACACACACACATACTCTCACACACACACACACACACACACACACACACACACACACACACACACACACACACACACACACACACACACACACACACACACACACACACACACACATACAAGATCGACACAACATGTACCCAAGGCTCTCCGTTAAGGTTTAATCCATGGGTCTTCAGCAGGGAGTCCGGGACCACTAGGGGGTCCTCAGAGTTACAACAGGGTTGTGGGGGAAAAGTTGAATATCGTCTCTGTCGGGTGGGACACCTCATTAAGTCCAAAACTGTTACTTTTCAGGATTCAAATTCAAAAGTAGCAGATCTACAAGCTCAAAACTAGATCTGCTACTTCTGACTCTTTTGTGTGACGCTATTATAGTATGATCAAGTAGGGCGTTAAAGGGATAGTTCACGCAATTTTTTCTATTGATTTTGTCACCCCATGGAGACTTGAATTCTGTTTTTGTCACATTCCTAACTAAGCCAAACATTTGATGACCGGCAGTGGTTCCGGTAGGAGACACAAAGAGTCTCCTTTGTGTCTCCTAAATCCTAATTCAATATGTCCCTTTATGTTTCCAGAGCCTGTCCATGGAGTGTCCATCTGTGTGGACAGTGCTGGAACTCTGGGACGATGTCAAGCCCTGGGTTTCTCCAGAGCGTCCAGACAGAGACAGGCTGGACAGCAGGTATGTATCTCTGCACCAGTGGTGTAAAGCAGTGGTTCTCAAACATTTTTCATGTCAAGGACCCCCAAAATGATATGTATTTCACTGCGGAACCCCACTTTGAGAACCAATGGTGTAAAGTACGTAACTAAGTACATTTACTCAAGCACTGTACTTTACTTTACTTGAGGACTAGTCTCGCGTAGCCAGACAACTATTCCACAATCTCAGACCGGAAGCATTTGAAAGTTGTGGGAGGTAACAGTCTGGCCACGCGAGACTTCTTGAGGACACACATTTTCAGTCTTTGAAAAATACAGCTATAGTGGAAATAGCTGATCTACAAGATCACGTACGCTTCGCAATGGGATGCATTTCAAGCTTGTAGATCTGCTAGTTTCGTTTTATATTATTATTATTATTATTATTATTAATAATTGTATTTGTTTTAAAATATTATTATTAGGCATTATTTGCAATAGCAGGGCGATGCGTTGTGAACTGGTAGAAATAAATTGTTCGTACTTTTACTTGGTATTGTAAGTATGTTTTGATGCCAATACTTTTGTACCTTTTCTCAAGTACAAATGTGTATACAGAGCCTTTTACTTTTTGTACTTCTTCCACCACTGTAGCTGTGTTGGGTGAACCGGTCCGTTGCCAATCAATGTTCACAGGAACTGTTACACAAGTTCTGATGAATTCAATAAAGCAATGAGGAACAGTAAATTGCTTTGATAAGCTATAAGCCCCTCTTAATACACCTAAAATGCCATGACTTCTTCCTTGTTCCTCAAGTGAACCAACCCTGCAGAAGTCTCTAACATTCTGGTGTAGCACCCGTCTAGACTCTAGGCAGTGTTGCCATGTCAGCTTATTATAAGCAACTTTGGGCTTGTTTTTCTCTAAAGTTGCTGATTTGGGCTTGTTTCCTAAAGTTGTTTAAACCAGTGGTTCTCAAACATTTTCAAGTCAAGGACCCCCAAATTAATATGTATTTGTCTGCGGACCCACACAAGATTTGAGTTGCTAAAATGCTTCAAAAATATTCCACATTTTTTGTTTTTGAAAATAAAGCTCACCACGCGTCGTGGAGACTAGCAGGACACTGCCAAAGACATCAAGTTATGTATACTCTTATTGACTCATTGGAGACAGAGTGATGATGTAAAGGCTGCCTTATTACAAAGGATGTATGGGGCGGTCATGTGACACGTTTTAATTGGTCCAAAAGGTTGAAATGGAGGCCGACTGCTTTGAGGTCAGGCCAGGTCAACAGGTACGAGTCACCGTGAAGACGGTACCAAACTACTGTACAGTCACCTGGACCAGCACCTACACTGTACCTGGTGAGAGAGAGAGACACACACACACACACACACACACACACACACACACACACACACACACACACACACACACACACACACACACACACACACACACACACACGTGCAAAATTCACATTATACATACATAAAATAAACAAATACTGTTTTACATAGCAATTTCTATCCCATTATTGTTACAATAACAACAACATAATAATAATTAATGTAATAATTATAATAATAATGATATATGTATTATTCATTATGATTTCTCTTTCAACAGACTGCAGCAGTGGAGATCTTCGAAGCCATGTCCCAGAATGCATCAGTAAGTTTTGAAATGAAAGCAGTACATTCATTTATGCTAGGTCACGGTGCGTCCAGTGCAACGTGTGGCCTCAGAAAACAACGGGAAGTGTTGTTAAAATAGAATCAATATTCGGTTTCTGCATTGTCTATTTCTCGCTTCAAATGTTTTCAAAAACATTAATGAGCGCAAAGTTTAGCTATACATGACAAAGTGCGTTTGTTTACATGGTCTTTGATTAGACAGCGGTGTGCTCAGTGGTCATGATTCAGAAATAACACACAGCTGAATTATGTGATTGACCAATCAGAATCAATCATTCAAACAAGCTGTGTTTTAAATGTGCATAAAAAGGGACACAGAGGTCTGAGTCTGACAACGGGTACAAGGGGTATTGGGTGTTGCATAACCAGGTGGGGCATACATTCCCTATTTGCATCGTTTGCAACTTGCATTGTTCCCGAGTAGACCGGTGCCCCGGTTTAGTATATTGTATAAAATTGTGTTGGAGATGAAACTTTTTCATAGATTTCATAGATTTGTTTGACATCATTGTTGTGTACATTTATTTTTAGTTTTTTAGTTTGTTTGTTTGTTTACATATTACATTATTATATATTTCTATTAATATGTTGATTCTACTAATATGTGATTCATGTTAATGTATATTTTCAGACATTTCATGTACAAAAAAACAACTTCCTATCACACAAAGATGTGGAGCCCCCCCCCCCCTCCCCCTATAGTAGACCCTGAGAGGTTAAAGACCCATGATTTTGATAGTTTTTGTGTTTAATTTGTTCTGTGGTTGAAGTGGTTTATTGTTTCATTGTCTCTCAGCGGGGAGGCTGCAGTACCAGCTGCATGCAGACGGGAAGCAGATGAGTGTCAGTGTGTCGGACATGTTGGAAGACAAGGATTACAACGTGCGTCTCTGTCATCAAGACTACGTTTGCACAGACACCGGAGCCTACGCACTGGTACCATATTCTGACACTGCATTTTTTTACACAACCATACTGTTATTAATACTGTTGATAATACTGTTATTAACACGACACTTCAACATGTAGACTTGAAGGGTCAGTCAGTCAGTCAGTCAGTCAGTCAGTCAGTCAGTCAGTCAGTCAGCCACACCATTCAGTCAGTCAGTCAGTCAGTCAGTCAGTCAGTCAGTCAGTCAGTCAGTCAGTCAGTCAGTTACATTCATTCATTCATTCACTCACTCACTCACTCACTCACTCACTCACTCACTCACTCACTCACTCACTCACTCACTCACTCACTTTTTTGATTGATTGAATATTTTATTAGGCAAAAAATGTAAAACAGCACAGTTACATTTAAAATACTTTGTCTAACAGGTCCGTTCATAAAAGTCCTTGCGGACTTGTTTCCAATGAGGGCCTTGGTATTCAATTCATAGGCACTCACTCATTTGGTCAGTCAGTCAGTCAGTCAGTCAGTCAGTCATTCACTCACTCAGTCAGCCACATTCATTCATTAAAAAAAAGATAAAACCATGAGCTGTACGTTGCGTTGCATCAGTCACATCTGCCTGTACGAATATAAAATATACTGTAAGCACACATATACGCTTACACACAGACACACACAAAAGATCAACGGTAATGTTTATCTTGCAGATACGGAAAGAGGAAGTTGTGAAGCGCGTCACTCTGATGTACTCCAGACCGGTGCCATGTCTGTGCATTGAGGTAATCACCTGTGTACCCTGCCCTGTAAAACCAGGCTTTCCACAACGGAGGAAAGCCTGGTGTTCATTCTAAAACTGAGCCGTGTGATCCGGTCTAGAAAAAAGGAGAGAGTAAAAAAGGGTTTCCGGTGGTGGGTTCCGGTTGGCGTTGCATTGTTTTTGTTCCCCCACATAATGCGAATCAATTATTTTAGTCTTGCTAGTCACGCTATGAGTTAGAATAAAACATGGACATAGCAAAGTTAACATCTACTGATGCACAAACTTGGACACATCATCAGTATTGTTACCTGGAGTCACTGGGTGTTTCGGGTCTTGCAACAGACACCCTCCTCCAGGCGACCCGACCGAGGCTGATCAGATCGGCCTGTGTCCAAGTGGCATGCTACTGCCCCCGCTGTCTCTTGGGGCTTAGCAGCAGGTGTTGGTGACACCTGCAAAAATTATTAACTATACGAAAAGAAACAAAACGATTATACCAAACTAAAAACATTTTAAACTAGGGGATTTTTTTGGGTGCACAGCACGCTTCGTTCCGCCCGCCCGATGGCGTAAAGTTATTTCCGCTACAGACCAGATCAGAAAACCGAAAATGGTATCGATCCCAGGCTACCATGTCTGTGCATTGAGGTAATCTCCCCTTCCATTCAACACTTTTGTCCTACAAAGCAGAAACGACGTATAACCAAACCCAGAAGAGAAGTACATCTGTGCAGTCACTTTTAAAAAAAGAATAGAAAATAAATATATTGAAAAATGCTGATTTTATTTTTGAAAATGTGTCCACAATCGAGAGGCTAGAATTAACGTACGTGATTAAAAGATAAAACACATCTTTACCACTATCACTGTGTCTATCTCCGTCTAAAATGTGACTGCTTTTACCACTACCACTGTGTCTATCTCCATCTAAAATGTGACTGCTTTGACAACTAGCACTGTGTCTATCTCCATCTAAAATGTGACTGCTTTGACCACTATCACTGACTCTATCTCCATCTAAAATGTGACTGCTTTGACCACTATCACTGACTCTATCTCTATCTAAAACGTGACTGCTTTGACCACTATCACTGTGTCTAAAATGTAACTGCTTTGCAGGGCTGGTCAGCAGTGATGGATGCGCCCAGGGTTCAGATGTGTCCCTTCAAAGAACGTGAGTAATTGTGACCTGACTTTACTTCTTGTAGTAATGTCTTTAAGATCTGAGGCCGATTCTACAAAGTGCCTTCTAAATCCTAACAGTTTTCTTGTGAGGCTTGCACTGTGAACTGTAGTTAAAGCTACATGATGTAACTTTCCTCTTTTATCCGGGATTTAAACCCGGTTTCCTGCGCAAGTCCTGACATTTTTTACCATTGAGCTAATAGAGCCTGCCTGCTCGCTCAGGGGATAAATAAATGAACCTTTGAAACGATCTAAATGTCTCACTAGAAGAGCAGGGAGACTAAATACAACCATATATATACTCTACCACACAGATGGACAAAATCACATTTCATTCATTACAAAAAAAGTTACATAGGGCCACGTTAAGGAGCAACACAAGTTTATTATTTTCATTTATCAGTTTTGAATCAAACTATTCATATGATGCCTCATTTCGGTTGATGCCTTTATACACAGTGAAATTTCAAGATTGTTCTCAATAAACATTAGGTCCCTTTACCCCAGCGTAATATTTGCCTTCTTAAAAAAAACTAATATTGAAAAAAGTTACAAATTGAATATTTTCAGGAGGAAATTAATTGCACGCAAACAAACACCAAGGTACGCATGGACCTTTGTTATGAATATTTCCTGTCACGTTTTTTGAAGTTTCTCCTTTTTTTTAATGTATTATTATACAGGTCTGGAGGAGCTGTGGTACGGCATAACCTTTGACCCCGTGGAGGAGACGTTGTCATGGGAACCGGCGTGCCGGGTGTCGGTGTCGGTACGGCTGTGTCAGAGCGGAGAGGACGGCACGTGTGACGATCTGCCCCGCCCCCATGCCACCCAGACCACTGGCAGGAAAAAGGTACATGATTTTACCCTTTAACCACTTGAACCCTCTCCCAGTGGGGTCCGAGGACCCCCAGGGGTCCTTGAGGGGGTTCCAGGGGGTCCCCAGTCAAATGATTGATAGTTATAGAGGAACCAAATGGACCCTTGTGTGTCAGTAACTCTGAGAGTGTACAAATGGAACCAAATGGACCCTAACGGGTCCATTTGGTTCCATTTGTGCACTCTCAGAGTTAGATTAACACTGATGATACTACAGTATAGATTGGTTAGGGTGACCAGACGTCCCGGTTTGGTCGGGATTGTCCTGTTTTGGCCCGGGATTGTGGCCGGGATATGTCCCCGACAAATATCTCCAAAACCCTAATCATATCCCGGTTTTCAACATTCACAACAAAATTGTGCCGGTTTGTGCCAGAATTACAATGATAACAGTTGTTTTCAGTGGTTGCATCATAGACCTTTATCATGTTCTGTTCATGTAAACATGATCACATAACCGATCAGAAAACATGAACAAATGCATTGCGTGTCTGAATTCAACGTTGAGGCTGATGTTTTGTCAATCAGTCGTTGCCTGTATGTATATAATAGTATATAATAGTTTACTGGTTCATTTAATAGCCTATAGGTCAATATAATAACTAGTTTACTGGTCCATATAATAGCTTATAGGTCAATATAATAAGTAGTTTACTGGTTCATATATAATAGCTTATAGGTCAATATAATAAGTAGTTTACTGGTCCATATAATACCTTATAGGTCAATATAATAACTAGTTTACTGGTCAATATAATACCTTATAGGTCAATATAATAAGTAGTTTACTGGTCCATATAATAGCTTACAGGTCAGTGTACTGTAGGAGCTTACTGGTCAAGGGGTTTACACATTAATTGCCACATGCATTGAGTATTAACTTGAACGTTTAATTCCTTAATGAGGAAATGTTTAACGAGGGATGGCGCCAACGTTTGTTTTGCAGATAACATTCACCACCGTGGATCCACATCCTCAGCTGTGTATGAAGGTACAGTATATACAGTATGTACTGTATGTCCATGGGACTTATCGTAATCTACAAGTAGATCAAAACACTATAAACACTCCTCTTTTAGAGCTTGTAGATCTGCTATTTTTGAATAGCCCAATGTTTGGTCTAAATTAAAATGTACACTTTCCAATCATCAAAAACCCTCAGGATGATGTTATTATGAGGATTCTTAGTATATCATTGATAATCATTTATAATAGTAGCCTACATGTGTTTTTCAGTTCTCTGTGGGTTCACAAAACTGGACCAGATGTCCTTTCGCTGAGGGGAGATTCCAAGGTTGGTACGTTTCAAAATCACCTTGACGATGTGGGTTGAGCTTGTAGATCTGCTACTTTTGCTACTTCAGAATTTGAATCCTGAAAAGTAACAGTTTTGGACATAATGAGGTTTACACCCGACAGAGACGACGTATAGCTAAAATCTAAAATGACACGGACAGATGCTTTCCTGGATTGAACAGGTTAAGATGCTGTGCCACAATCTACACTGTACAGAATACAGTGTTAATAATGAAGTGTGTGTCACAGTCACAGTGGTGGAAAGTAACTAAGTACACATACTCAAGTACTGTACTTTTATACAATTTCAAGGTATTTTTTACTTTGGAGTATTTCCAATTCTCAGTACTTTTACTCCACTACATCTCAGAGGCAAATATTTCACTTTTACTCGACTATACAATTATTTGAAAAATGTAGTTTCTAATTACTTTGTAGATTTTGATTATCATTTCAAAACATAAATTAACCACTTCAGCCCTACAGTATGTACATTTTGGCCATTTGAAAATAGCTCACAATGCGTTGTGATGCATTGTGATGCGACCCATTGTGAGCTTGTAAATCTGCAATTTTCTAAAGATTTTCATACATTTGAAAACTTGTGAAATGGGACATTCTGCATAATGAGTACTTTCTACTTTTGGTACTTTAAGTACATTTTGATACAAATACTTTTGTACTTTTACTCGAGTGAATTTTTAATTACTGACTTTTACTAGTAAAGGCAGGTACACACTGCAGGATATTTGGTCCGATTATGCTGTCCGCGACTTTTTTTGGCGCTCGCCGTCAAAACCTCCTGATCTGACGCAGATCGGCCTTTGATCGGCGAGACAATGCTCGCTGTGTGTGAAAGGCTCTGCGAGACGATCTGGCCGCGATCATCCGCTCTGCGATGGCTTTCCGACCGTTTTCAAATATCTACCTTGTTAGATATTCAGCTGTGTCCCAGACTGAAAATCATACAATGTGAAAAGGTCAGAGATAAGTCTGCGAGCAGATCAGCGCCACAGCCAATGAGAGCACATTACAGCAGCCACCGTGGCTAGGAGAGGATCAATGGACCTGACCAAACAGCAACAAACAGACCCTCCCCCGCAATATTACCGTCTAGTCCTGTTTTAAGTTAAACATTATAAAACTGAATGAGAGAGAGAGCGCGAGCTGTTTGGTGTGTGTGTGTGTGTGTGTAATATGTGTGTGCATGAGCAGCGTGTCTGTCACTCGGGAACCCGTGCCTACTTTTGTTGTTGTTGCCAGATTTTGCCAGAGAAATAAGCAACCAGATCTATGAAAACGAGCCCAACAAAAGCGACAGGCCACATGAGCACTTTTTTGAAAATAGAAGACTACCAGGTCTATTTTCAAAGAAGAACATCTTGCCATGAAAATGTTTGAGAACAACTGGTTCAAACAACATTAGGAAACAAGGCCAAATAAGCAACTATACTTTCAAGCAACTTAAAAGAAAAACAATACCAACGTCGCTTATAATAAGCAGACATGGCAACACTGCGTGCTGCGTAGCCTACTTGACGAAAGAGAGAGACGCATCACGGGAGACGTCGATTAAAATGACTTGGAACTAGAAAAAGTGCTCCTCGGAGCACAGGTCTCCGCCAGGTCAGGTACGTTATTCTGGCCTCCTGGTGGCGCTATAATAGGCCAATGTGAAAAGGGTGCCAACCGTGCCATTTATTCTTGCATTGACACTGCATTCATGATTTGAGGCATTTTGTTCCAAAAATGTGTTTTGCTAAATTAGACCTGCTGGTGGCGCTATAACAGGCCAATGTGAGAAGGGTGGCATTTCTTCCTCGGCCTAGTGGGAATGTGCGTGTGAAATTTCACGGAAATCGCAAGCTGTGTGTATACTTTGAGGCTTTTTGTTCAAAACGGACCAATCCTGCAAACTTTGGAAGCCAACCTTAGGCAATGAGGATGGAATATGGGAAATTGGACAGATCCGTGTTGATCACATGACTATAGTGATACTGTGTACTGATTTGCATGACGTTTGGATTAAATTTGTAGGAGTAATATAAAAAAATTGGTTTTGCACAAATCAGCCTCCTGGTGGCGCTATAACAGGCCCATGTGAAAGATTTGGGCAGAAGTTCTGAATTGGCATCCAGGGAGTGTGTGTGCACAGTTTCGGAGCGACCGGGCCAACGGTGCCGGAGATTAGCTGGTGACAGACGGACACACACACACACGGACGGACGGACAGACAGGGGGTAAAACATACTCTCTCGCCATGCCTTCGGCCTGGCGGAGACAATAAAAACAAATGTATGTATTGGGTTGACCCTGGATAGCATCCTAGTGAACTATCCTACAGTGTGTAATCCCTGGTCAGGGATCAATCTATAGTGTGAAAACCACAACGATATATGACAGCCGATTTCAAGAAATAAACTCCTGCAGTGTGTAATGCTCAACGATCAGATGACTCCCTGACCACTTTAAAAGTCCTACAGTGTGTACAGTACCTGCCCTAACTGAGTATTTCTACATTGCAGTATTGATACATTCTAAGTAAGAAATGTGAGTACTTATTCCACCACTGGTGTGTCATCTTCTAAACACATCGTGCAACTATCTCTCCAGTGTGGGAGGCGGGAGTGAGGGAGCGAGAAGGTCACTGTGAGCTGACCCTGCTGTCACAGGTCACCGCTAACTTCTCGGTGGGAGTGTGCACCAGACCCCGAGGGTCCCCCGCTGTGTGCCAGCCTGATGACGTACACACTATACATGTGGTAAGGGGCCACACACCGGTGCTTCTCAAACTTTTTCATGCCACGGCACAGACCCCCAAATTAAAGAGATAGTTCACCCCCCAAAAAAAAAAAAAATCCCTATCGATTAGTCACCCGATGGAGACTTGAATTCATGGAAAACAGAAGTGGGTAGGAGGCTTCACATCCGCTTTATCCTCCGATCATTTTCAGAGCTTCCGTTGCTCAGTCCAGACCGTATGACGGAAGCATTTCAACATTGTGGGAGACAACAGTCTGGCTCGTGAGACTATCTGTTCAGTAACAGGAGTCTCTATGTCTCTCCAGCTCTAAAAGTAAATAGAAAATGCATTATATCCAACATCAGGAGAGAGAACTCACGTACAGTGGTGTAAAGTAACTCAGGACATTTACTCAAGTACTAATAAAAAAACATATACATTAACCACTTCAGCCCTGTTTTATACATAGGCTACTTGAAAATAGCCGATCTACAAGATCACAATGCGACGCGTTGTGAGCTTATAGATCTGCTATTTTCAAAAAAAATTGATCTTTTACTTTTGATACTTTAAGTATATTTTGATGCCAATACTTTTATACTTTTACTCAAGTAACATTTGGAACACAGTACTTGTAACAGAGTATTTTTTATATTGTGGTATTGCTACTTTTACTTAAGTAAAATATGTGAGTACTTCGTCCACCACTGCTCAAATAGGATAAGGATAAACAAGTGAAATTGGAGGTGATGCCACAAAGAACACTACATTTTTTGCCGATAAAGGGCTGAAATTGGCAACCCACCTGAACATTTTTTTTTTTTTTTTTTTTTTTTATCCCGCGATTTTTATAACCCATTTTCTTTCACCCGGAGCCAATTTCCTAAGTGATCCTGGGCACTACACCAGCGCTACACCAGTCCCCCACAGCCTGGGGAGGCCAGGGCCGAGCTCATGCTTCCTTCAGTGCATGAGAGCCAACTGACCTTCTTGTCACCTGACCAGGGGGAGTTTCCCTGGTAGGACGTAGCGCGTGGAAGAAACACGTTATTCCAACCAGTTCCCATCCCCTCCATCAGGCGCCCCGGCTGTCATGGGGGAGGCGGTATAGTGACCAGGATTACTACATGTTTTTGTGAGGGTATTAACTACCCTAGGAGACACGGGGAGAACATGCAAACTCCACACAGAGTAGGCCCTTTCGCCAACCCCACCTAGGGTGAACATTTATTTTCTGTTCATTAAAGAGCTGGTGGTCAAATGGATTTCTATTACCACCCTCATGAAAGGATCACTGTAGTTTGTTTTGGAAGATGACAAAAAAAATGCACACAGATGCAATCCAAGCGGAAGCTCTCGTCACCTACAATGATTTTAACCTGTGTTTTTTTTATTTCTTGTCTATTTCAGGAAAAACGTGAGCCTGTGAGCATTGTGCTTTCAGAAGAC
Source organism: Gymnoscopelus braueri (assembly GCF_963280865.1). Lineage (NCBI taxonomy): Eukaryota > Metazoa > Chordata > Actinopteri > Myctophiformes > Myctophidae > Gymnoscopelus > Gymnoscopelus braueri. Next base: position 33,176,786 of record NC_137625.1, on the reverse strand, counting down.
TTCTGGGAACCAAACGCATGTGTCCAGGTTGGTGAAACCCCTTAAGAAGTATCAAATGCATACATCTACTTGTCTCTACATGCTGTTTTTGTTTGCGTGAACTGATCATAACCTGCTGTCTGTCAGCCTGACCTCTATGCTTCCTCCTGACTACCAACATGTTGACATCACATGTCTCTCCATGTCCCACAAGCACAGCTTCAATCAATCTGTTAAATTATAGCCGTGCTTCTACATGTCTGGAGAGGAGACAGACAGGCTGCAAAAGTCGATTCATACTTCGTTAAATGCTAATTCCCTTTGGAATTCCCATTAGACTTGATCCTGACATGAATGGCATTTTATTGATAGGTGAAGAGGCTTGATGTCAAGTATGCTGCTGCCATCCTTCACTGTGACCTGCAATGTGGTGAGTCCTCTCCTCTCCTCTCTTCCCCTCTCCTCTCCTCTCCCTCAGTGCTCTTTAAACATGCCTGAACAGGTTCCTCAGTTAAACATTTCCTGTAAAGTGACTCATGAGCTTTTTGTGTTCAGCTAAATGGGAGGATAATTGGCCTTAAATGATGTGGTGGTACCTTTGTGAAGCATGTGGCGTTGTTGTTGTCAAAGTTTGTCATCTGTGAAAAGATTTATAAGCTTTCATGTTGGCAGTTAGTTACATTGTACTTCCTCCCTGCAACTTGAAAGCACTTTCCGTTAACCGAGAAAACTCCCCCATGTCTTCAGTCTTGGAGTCAACAGTTCCCAGTTCCCATGAAGAGTTTATCAAAAAGCTTTTCAAGCCTGGGTGGAGAGTGCAGCGTTGGAAGAAATACTCACTACTCTTTTAAGTAAAAGTATCAATGCTGCAATGTAGAATAGATTTACTCTGTTAGAGTAGAAGTCCCGTATTCAAAATGAGCACTTAGTTACTTTCCACCACTGGGAGAGTGTCACGTAATGTGATGTCCTAGGTGTCCTGGAACAAGTCACTGAACCGTTAAACCTGCCTGCTTAGAGCCACTGTTTCCTAAACAGTGGGTCGGTGCCCATCTTTGAGTCACGGACCAATTATTTTGGGTCGCGAGTAGTGTTGATTTTGACAGCAAATTTTGATTTTGTTTTAGTCATAGTCTTTTGAATATAATTCTGCTTAGTTTTTTTCATATTTTGGTCAACTGAAATGTTTTACTTTCAGTCTAGTTTTAGTTGACTAAATATCATAGGATATTAGTCTACTAAATCTACAGTTGATTTAGTCGACTAAAATGTATTTTTGGCGGGTCGAAATGGCAGATTTTCACTTACTGTAGCTGCATGCCGAAAATAGCTGATCTACAAGCTCACAATGCGTCGCAGCGCGACGCATTGTGAGCTTGCAGATCAGCTATTTTTGGTCTGTGACACCTGCTCGCACCCATGATCAGACTTGTCTTAGTTCTACTTGATCTTTTCTCCACTAGTCCCTTCTGACATGTTCGTCTATAGTTTTTATTTGTTGATGAAATTGTCAGTATATTTAGTCATAGCTTTAGTCACCATAGCTTAGTTTTTGTTTAGTTTTCGTCAGTGAAAAAAGGTAGTCGACGAAAAGAATTCGTCATAGTTTTAGTCGACGAAATCAACACTGGTCGCGGGTAAATATCTCCTTTTTTCTCCTCCCCAGCTGTCCACAACGGCAGTGCCGAGGGCGTGCCGGTGGGTCGGGACACAGCTCAGCTGCAGCTGTCCTCGGTCATGGTTCTGGCTGGGGTCTTTCTGGCCGTCCTCACCGTAGTGGCTCTGGGCCTCTACCTCATGTTAACAGGTGAGCAGTGGTGGTAAAAGTACTCTTTTTTACTTATATAAAAGTATCAATACGTAAAAGTTTGGTGTTCAAAATTTTACTTGAGTAAAAGTACAAAAGTATTGGAATAAAAAGGTACCACAAGTAGAAAGGACTCATTGTGCAGAATGTCCCGTTTCACAAGTTTTCAAACATATAACATGTGCGCAATGCGTATGAATGTATAACATGTGTAGATCTGCCATTTTAAAATGGCCAAAATGTATACAGGGTTGAAGTTTTGTATACAGGGTAATGTATGTTTTGTAATAATAATCAAAATATTCAAAGTAACTAGAAACTAAAGTTTTCTAATAATTGTAGTGGAGTAAAAGCACAATATTTGACTCTGATATGTAATGGAGTAGAAGTAAAAGTATTGAACATTGGAAATAGGCCTACTCAAGTAAAGTAAAAAATACCTCAACATTTTACTTAAGTACAGTACTTTTACACCTCTGCAGGTGAGCATGTTCAGAAATGTTCCAGAAATGTTCCAGAAATGTTCAGAAATGTTCAGAAATGTTCAGAAATGTTTAGAAATGTTTAGAAAGTTTTGGTCCTATAAGACTCACTTCCTAGAAATGTAGTGGAGTCAAACGTACAATATTTCTATTTGAAATATAGCAGTGTTAAATTCGTCAGCCTGCAAAAAAAAGGGGGAAAAATAAGAACTTTACTTTATTGCCAGCGAGGACAATATTAATCTCTGCTCCGTAGAGACGCCATAGTATATACAGTATAGTATATACAGTATAGTATATACGTAGCTTTGTTTATTTGATAAGTATTGTGCTGAAAACAGAATGAATACACACTTAATGCCCAGCGTTTCATGCACCTAAAACAGCAGATCTATAAGCTCATACTTGTCCTTGTGAGCTTATAGATCTGCTATTTTAAGTGTGCGGCACAACCAAGTATAACTTTACAAGGTACTACTTAGAGATGGAACGTCACCACCTACAGTATTTTCCTCTTTCCCCCCTATCTCAGTTTATCAGAGGGAGAACCCTAAAGATATGGGTGGCAAGCACACACCTGAAAAACACAAAGGTAATATACACTAATACATCATGAAACATGGAGATCACATCTATGAAGCTATTTCAGTCAGACAACTCTTGAATGAATATATTATATATTGAATATATTATATATGAATATATTTATTGAGCATAAATATAAATATATTGAGTATGAATGTATAAGCATATTTGGCGTCAAGGCTCCATCTCATTTCATTCATTCCCTGTAAGCAGTTTTATCATAATACATTATTTGCCATAATTGCCAAATAGATCTTACAGGGAATGAAATAGACCCCCGTAAGGGAATCAGAATGTGACTGATCAGCTGATCAGGTATTGCCGTTCCTTTGAGTTGTCTGCCTGAACTTAATCTCTCAAGACAGATTCACATCCTGTTATCCACATTCTATTGGGTGATCCCCCCCAGAGTCAAATTCAAAGGAAAAAATACTGCAGAGGGCACAGTTTTTTTTACTTTTTTTTTACTATGGGTTCCCAGATTGGCCTGAACTAGCTCCACGGGCTTCGCTTCGCATCACTATTTAGTGAATTCAACTTTTATACTCTACATTCAGTGGTGTATTTTTTTTTTTTTCACTGACAATTTTTAGGAAGTTGCAGAAAAAGGTAGAACATTTTGAACGGTTTTGAAAATGTTCTTGTACTGTACAGCATTGGTTCTCAAAGTGGGGTCCGGGGACCCCCAGGGGTCCTTGAGGGAGTTCCAGGGGGTCCCCAGCTAAATGATAGATTAGGCACCAAATGGACCCTTATGGGTCTGTAACTCTGAGAGTGTACAAATGGACCAAATGGACCCTGGTCCATTTGGACCCTGGTCCATTTGGTTCCATTTATACACTCTCAGAGTTAAATTGACATAGATTTTACAATATAAATTGCGGTCCAAGTGATAGAAATGCCATTTAATGGGGGTCTGTAGCCCTAATGCATGTCAACCTGGGGGTCCTTGAAATTAAAATGGTCGAGAATCACTGCTAGAGCCGTAAAAAATCTTCTCTTATGGGGGTCCCTGGCATATCTTTTAAAATGGGGGTCTGCGGGCTAATAAGTGTCAATTTGGGGGTCCTTGACATGAAAAAGTTTGAGAACCACTGCTGTACAGTATAATGACATGCCCAATAATACGCCTGCTGGTTGAAAGTGTTTTTAATTATTGTATTTTTGTGTGTGTTTTCACAGAAGTCCATGTGGAGCCTATGGACTGTATGATCCCTGAAGTCCAAACCCACACCACTCCTCCTCACACACACATGTCCATGGCTGACACCCCTCACCTTGGGAACTTTGAGAAGACCAACTTACTCTCTGACTGAAACAAACAGACAAACAAACAAACCCTTTAGATCTCAATAGATCAAGAAGTTACAAAGCATACCTGTGAAGTTCTCCGTTAAAGGACGACTTCACCCATTTTCAACCTCCTGTCTTCATTATAATTGGTCCTCCCCAATGCTCATGGTTAAATGGTAAAAAGAAAAATCTGCTCGGCCTGTGTCTCAAAGGAGGGCTGTGGACACTTCAGAAACCCGCCTACCAGTGACATCATCATCAGGCAGGTTTTTTTTCTAAACAAGACTTTTTGTTTTGATTTGTATTAATGCAAGAACAATGGCTTCCATTATAGCACGCTAACTTTCCAGGAATAGAAAGCCTGCTGTTTCTATGACCTTGGATTACCCATCGATGATGTCACTGGTAGGCGGGTTTCTGAACTGTCCACAGCCCTCCTCTGAGACACGGTGAGTAGACAAAAATTGTACCATCTTATAATTAGTGAGGACCAATTACATGAAGATAAGGTTGAAAATGGCTGAAGTTGACCTTTAAGTGTGGCCTCTATACCCAAGCCCAGGCCAATGCTCCATTCAAGACTGTGTCAAATATACTGTGCACCAGTGTTGATTTTGACAACAAATTTCTTTTGCAATAAAATTTAATTTAGTTTTAGTCACATTTTAGTCATCTGAAATGTTTAAGTTTTAGTCTGATATTAGTCGACTAAATATAAGATTAATAGTCGACTAAATCTACAGTTAATTTAATAAAATAAAATGTATTTTGGGCGGGGCCATTAGGGTGTCGTAATAACTGATTTATGCTTGGCTGCATGTCGAAACTAGCCGATCTACAAGCTCACAATGCGTCGCAGCGCGACGCGTTGCGATCTTGTAGATCAGATTTTCAGAGCGCGACACCCATGCGCAACCAAGCATAAAATGACTTGTCTTTTAGTTCTAATGGATCTCTTCTCCACTAGTACCTAGTTTTTATGTATTGATGAAATTATCAATTATATCTAGTCATAGTTTTAGTCATCATAGCTTAGTTTTTATTTAGTTTTCGTCAGTGAAAAAAGGTAGTCGACGAACATTTTTCGAACATTTTCACAGCCCAAATAAGTGACTACACACTTTTAAGAAAAGCCCCCAAAATATCCAATCTTTACAAGCGACAGGAAAGCAAGCCCAAAGTCGCTTTATTATTAGCAGACTTGGCAACGCTGCACACGAGTATACGTGCAAACACAATACACCAGGAACTGTGAAGGCTGTATGATCAGGATGTTTGGTTTCCAGGGGAAAAACAACAACTTTCATTTCCTTGTTTGTGTTGTATAATGCCAACTCAAATGATGACTGCAACCACTTAACCCATTCAATCCGGGAACGCAGATCTGTGTCACCACTTAAACCATTATTTTATAGTTTGGCTATTAAAAAATAGCAGATATACAAGGTCATAGCGTGGCACCGAGTGCCACGCTATGAGCTTGTAGATCTACTATTTTTGAAAAATCTTGAAAATGTGTGCAAATCTTTGAATATATATATTTTTTAAAGCATTTTTAACTCAAATCTTTGCTTCTGAGGGTCCCTGGAACAACATATTTTGAGACGGGGGATCCGTGGCCAAATACATATAAGTTTGGGTGGTCCTTGACATGAAAAAGTTTGAGAACCACTATAGCAACAAAACTGTTTAAAGTCATAGATTTTTTAAATAATATTTGGTTTAGTTTTAGTCATATTTTGTCACCTGAAATGTTTTAGTTTCAGTCTAGTTTTAGTCGACTAAATATCATACGATTTTAGTCGACTAAATCTACAGACTAAAATGTATTTTTGGCGGACCGTGATCCTATTGAAATTTCAAATTTTCACTTCGCTGCATGCGAAAATAGCTGATCTACATGCTCACTGGGTTAAAACAAAGCAAATGGCTGGCAACATGTTTGGACCACAACAGGTCTTCATCATTTCACCCTGATGATGAAGACCTGTTGAGATGGACACATGATGGATGGCGTTTGCGTTTGTTTTAACAAAGACCTTTTCCCTCCTTTTTATTGTTGAGTGCCCGGATCCTCTGCTTTTTCATGTTTTATCTTGTTTGATCATGCAGGAACACCTGCTGGTTGAGTTGTTTTCTATGTATATAATGTGTTTTGTGTTGTGTTGTGTTGTGTTGTGTTGTGTTGTGTTGTGTTGTGTTGTGTTGTGTTGTGTTGTGTTGTGTTGTGTTGTGTTGTGTTGTGTTGTGTTTGGCACGTCTGTCTGTAAACAGCAGTGTAATGAATGTCATGACTGTGACTCAGGATACTTCTACATTGTAATTTTATTTTTTATAAACCATAAAAAAGGTCCAAACATCTACCAGAATGCTGTGTATTTTATGATTTCATTTGACTTTGGCAGGGTGAACTGTACTGTAGCTTGCTGTACTGTACAGTGTTGGCCTCGGGCCAAACTTTTTCAAAGCCATTAGATAGTGGGCCAAAACACAACAAATGGCTAATTTAGGACCTAGAACTTGCAACAAACAACCTTAAATACTGTATACAATAATAATTAACTAAATTGATATAAAAGTTAATATATAAAGATGTGTATGGTATAACGTTCAAGGATGAAGCCTGCACAAAAAAGATTACACAAGCATTTCTGTTCTGTGTGCACCGTGGCACTTATAGAGGATATTTAGTTTATCAGAAAGTTTCAAAAGAACATTTTATCTGGAGACAGAGAGTCATTATACTCCTTTTGGAACAAGGGCTCTTTCATGGTTCAAGGTCTCTTAGAACGGAAAGAAACAATGTATAATTTATGGCATGTGATGTGAAACACGGCTTTGGGTCGTTTTTCATCTAAAAGTCTCAAGAGGAAAGTTGACAGTGAAAACATAACATTCAAAGAATGTTAAAATATAACATTGTTCTACCTGGACTGTATTGTATTGCCTACCACTGGTGTACACGTTATTATTGAAATTATCATTGATTTTACAATATAAATTGGGGTCCCAGAGATATAAAGGCCATTACTTGGGGGTCCGTAGCCTAATGCATGTCAAACTGGGGGTCCTTGAAATAAAAATGGTTGAGAATCACTGCTAGAGCCGTAAAAATCTTCTCTTGGGGGTCCCTGGCATATCTTTTCAAATGGGGGTCCGCAGGCTAATAAGTGTCAATTTGGGGGTCCTTGACATGAAAACGTTTGAGAGCCACTGGTTTAAGCAAGGTCCTCGAGCGACTACATGTCTAGCATTCAAAACTCAGAGCTTATTATTAAATAGTTGTTTGTGCTCTAAGAACTTCGTTTGGTTCAGGAAGGCCCTGGTGATACAGTATGAAGGCGAAAACAAGTTTGTCGTTGTTCAGAGTATGAATGCTGCAGCCTTTCCCGTACACCTGCGTTGCACAAAGGCAAAGCCAGTTCCCAGAAGGACATTTGCATTCCTGCTTTGACTGTAGTATATTCTGTGACGCCATAGAATACGCATTCAAACTGAGACAGATTACGTCCATGGTTTTTGCATTTCTGCGTCACATGCGATACAGTGCATAACTAGGCCCTATCTATTTTATGTGAGTATTCATGCCGTAAACTAATACTAATACATGAACAACATGACGCACAATTTACAATGTAGGCATTTAGCAGACGGTGGACCCTCTTATCCAGAGAGACAGTAAACAAGGTAAACACATACATAGAATGCATAAAGACAGTGTAGTGCCTCAGTAAACTATGATCATATAGGTAAACCATGAACCTAGCTAGCATCAGTGTAAACCAGGGCTGAATTTTGGTCCCAGCCCGCCCCTGTTTATCGGCACTCTCGCCAGTAGTACCCCATTACTCAAAAAGCCCATAATAGTCACATATGTGATAAATAAGAGATATTAACTATTATTATTTGTTATAACTTTGTTTTTATTTAGCATTTAGTAATGCTTCTATCAACTTACTACAGCTGTACTGCTAAACAAAACTTCACATTCCTGAGTATGCCTTTCAGAGTATTGCTGTAACCTTGGCTTAAAAATATACAAAAATGTACACTAGAATTATAGTTAATAAGGCTTCTATTAAAATAAACGAGAGTGCGCTCTACTGGTGGACTGTTGTAATTAAAATGGTTCATGGAAAGTTGCATGTTTGGAACAGTTGAAGGCAATAGTTCACCATTTCGGATATGTGTAGATTACTTTGTTTTTCTTTGTGATGAATATATATATATATATTTTTTTTAATATATTTTTTTATTTTTTATTTTGGCCTGGGGCCGCATTGAGTGACGATGCGGCCCGCGGGCCGCCAGTTGCCCATCCCTGGTGTAAACAATATACTATCAAAATAATAATTTGTACATTGTTTACTTATGTAATAATTGTGAAAACAGCATAGGAATGTTTAGAGATTCTGAGTTATCAAAAATAATTGTGAGTTATCAAAAAAAATTGTATAATTCAATGTGCATCTACAAGCTCACAACGCCTCACTATGCAAGGCAGACATGTAGATAAGCTATTTTCACAATGTTTGCCTCTTTCTTAGGTAATATTTGACAATTTGGCCAATTTGGCATTAAAAAGGGCTTTAACGTCCTTAAATTGTAACTTGTGCAGATACTCTGTAGCCTATACACTTACACAGATTATTTTTTTTGCACATTAAGCTAATCATCTGGGGACCCCCAAAATGATTTAGAGACCACCCTGGGGGTCCCGACCCCAGGTTGGGAACTGCTGCTCTATTTGGAGAAGTCTAACGATGACCTCGGTGAAGTGCGCAGACGTCAACAATACACAAGGTAAACCCTCACCTCCAACTGCTCACAGAACTTCCCCTTTCCGTCTGCTATTTAGTGGTGGAAAGCTTTAACATTCAACGTCACGTCACGTCACGTCACGTCACGTCACGTCACGTCACGTCACGTCACGTCACGTCACGTCACGCTGCAACAAAAAATCCACAAATGTCAACTTGGCCTTATGTTTATCTGTTCCTGACCAGGAAGTGTGTTGAGAATTCCTGCCTCGATGCTTCACTCTGCTTTTGCATACATTACATCATGCATGCAAATTAAATGGTCTGAGAGCCTCCTACCAGGAAGAGACACACGCACGCACAAGTTCTGAAGATGTGCACAGCAAACACGTGTGACACAGATCTGAAGTAACCTGACTCCGCCAAATGGAGTGGAAGAAGCTTGCGACACACATTTTGTTTCACAGTCTACTTCCATCTGAGACTCCGGTTGCAGAATCGATGCAAGACGGTGTTACATTTTTTCAAGCTACTTGGCAGGTGATTGGATGATCCCACCCCTAGCAGCCGCTGATTGGTTCGTACACGCAGCGACCAGGTAGCTTTACTCCCTGAGCGATCCCAGATGCAGGGTGTATTGTGAAACTCAATACCGCCCCCATCTGGCTGAGTCAGGTTAGATCTGAAGACCATCAGTTGCCAGATTTTGAGAGAGAAACAAGCAACCTAGGTCTAATGAAAACAAGCCCAAAATAAGCGACTATATAGGCCAGGTCAGACTTCATTGTCTCATGTTGTTTTTTAGAGTTGTGTCAAACATGTTCGTCTATTTTCAAAGAGCCGATGTACAGCCCAAATAAGCGACTATACACTTTAGAAACAAGCCCCAAAAAAATCCAATATTTATAAGCGACTTTACAGGAAAACAAGCCCAAAGTTGCTTATTAATTAAAGGATTGGCAACGCTGCACACGAGTATGTGCACACAATTCACCAGGAACTGTGAAGGCTGTATGATCAGGATGTTTGGTTTGAACAACAACTTTCATTTCCTGTTCGTGTTGTATAATGCCTACTCAAATGATGACAGCAACCACTTAACCCATTCAATCCGGGAACGCATCACGTGTCACTTTAAAGATTTCTTTGGCTATTCAAAAATAGCAGATACACAAGCTCATAGCGTGGCACCGAGTGCCACGCTATGAGCTTGTAGATCTGCTATTTTTGAAAAATCGTGAAGATTTGTGCATATCCACCATGACAATTTCCTGCTCGGCACTGGATACTTCACCCCCTGGCTGCCACCAGCACAGGCTTGGGTTTTAATTCTGTATAAAGTCCTACTGTTTTTTCCCCTAAATATGTTATGCTCATTTAGGTCATGGTCACAATTAAAGTGACTTATTAGCAATTCAGAAAAACTGTAAATATTAGAATTTAAATGCTTACACCAATGGCACACTTTGGTGGCACAGTCATTATGGAAGGAAACCACGTCTCCCTTCCACGTGAGGAAAGCTCACTCCATTACAACAATGGAACTATACACATCTCTGCCATGAGTCATAAAACACAACCAGTAGTATTTTTGGGGAACATTGCTGGCAATGCTTTTGGCTTGTTGTGCCATGAGTCATTTCTTGGTGACATTGAGGAAATAATTCACACTGGGTTATCTAATATGACTTATGACTCTAAAAGGGCACAACTGTAATTCATGACAACAGAAACTATAGTGTGATTTAGTGGTGTTAACTCTGCAAGAGGCTTGTCGTCTATGAGGGGGTTAAAACATTTAAGGTTGACAGAGGTTTAGTCCAAGTCTATGACGAGAGAGAAAGACAGAAAGAAAGCAAGAAAGAAAGAAGGTTTATTTTGTTAAAAAGTGAAAGCTTCTGGCTGTAATCATTGCAATAACCTCTAGCAATAGCGTCTATACTAATCCTATATTAAAATTGCCTAATGCAACATTTTTCAGTCCAAGTACCCCTTAACTGAGAGAGAGCAGGGACCCTACCACTACATATTTTATTAAACCGTGTTGCAGAATAATCTTCTGGCCAGCAGTAGGCAAAGCAGACATTTTCTACATTTTAAGCCTTCAAGGTTACAGTAGTAGTCTCTCTCTCTCTCTCTCTCTCTCTCTCTCTCTCTCTCTCTCTCTCTCTCTCTCTCTCTCTCTCTCTCTCTCTCTCTCTCTCTTTCTTTTCTACACTTTTGTGTTTTTTTTGTCCCTTCATTTTCTCTGCACCACCCTTTACTTTTTAGACCATGTTGTTTTTGTTTTTTTTGGTCCATTTTTACCTGTCCTGCAAGGGCTGGCTGCCTGGTTCAGCTCAAGGTAATTAGAAAACAATGGACAGCAAATGAAACAGGTTCGAGTACACATTTTAGCCAGACCACACAAAAAAGGGACTGACTGTTCACATTTTTTTTTCTTTAGTTCAACTGTAATCTCTCAAGAAGAACAGATTCTGCTCTCCGCTTGAATCCTAGGGGGGGGGGGGGGGGGGGGGGGGGGGGTTCGTCATAACGTGTAAGCACTGGCCTACAAGTGGGCGTGCCTTCAGATCAGGAAGCAGGCCGCGCTTTACCCAATCAAATGTAGTGGGCGGGATTTACTGTCTGCTCTCGCTTCCCACTGAAAACAAACCGAAACTCATTTAACAATATCGTCCTCGGAGCAGACAAAACCACGGAAAGATATTCACATTTTAACTTGCTCTTTCATTGTAGAAACAATTGGGCTTATAACCAAAACGATCCATGTTCTCTGGGAGAAGTGGTGTTAGTGTTCCGTGTAGAAATATTGTTAGTGGGAATGAAAACATAAGCGCACCACCGGAAGTGGAGCGCTGAGGGCAGACCAAAAACCCTGGTTTCCTTGCGCACGGCAAGGTAATTAGAAAAGAAGGTAGGGTCAGCCTAGGGGGCGGGCCGACGCCATTGCTTGCATGGCAGATGCCATTGATGCTCATGGGAGCCAAAACTGGAACAGGAAGTTTGGTTAAATACAATGAAGTCTATGCCAGCCAGCTGGACCAACTTGTGAACAAACACTATTTCTGAACGATTGTGTCCTTTGTCAGATAATCAGTTCAGGAATATAAAAGAAGACATATCACAGGTTTTTATCCAATCAATTCGGATGGATTTTAGCACACTATGATTTTATTGAGGCATCTAAACAGCGGCATGTATCGTTCATAGACTGTATAAAAATCGTCTCTGGCAGTGTTGCCAGATTGTGTGAGAGAAATAAGCAACCAGGTCTAGGAAAACAAGCCCAAAAGAAGCACCGGGGGCCAGGGGTCTTCAATGTTTTCCCAAACTGATGGGAGATGGAGCATGGACCCCCTACCCTAATTAATTAATATATTCATGCTTTTATTTTAAACATACATGTACAGGGTACAGTGAGTAGGGTGGCCGCACTGCCATTTATAAATATACCTTATTAACTGAGAACAAAATCTGTCAATTGCACAATAATCATGTATACAAGCTATTCAAAATGGACATAATCATTTATAGATATCATCATTTATTTAATACATAAATGTGGAAAATGTTTTTTTAAATATATGAAGACAAATGGACATTTTTGGAAAAATAAAAAAATATATATAAAAAATATTTGTATATATATATATATATATATATATATATATATATATATATTTTTTTATTGTCTAATCAAGCAACAATTTCGCGGACCCCCTGCAGTACCTCACGGACCCCCTAGGGGTCGCGGACCCCTGTTGAAGACTTGCACTAGGCCATTATGAGCACTTTAAACCTTTACTGTAAACATTGAAAATAGCCGATCTACAAGCTCACAACGCGTTGTGAGCTTGTAGATCTGCTATTTAAAAAAAAATCTTGAAGTAAAATGTGAAACATTGAGGATTTTTTAAACACTAACACCACAAATCTGGTACGGGGCTCCCTGGCACAAAACATTTTCAGTTGGGGGTTAGGGACAAATACATATTAATTTGAGGGTCCATGACATAAACATAATTGAGAACCACTGGTTAAAATAATTTTAAAATTGTGAAGCCCAAGTCCAAATAATCAACTACACTTTAGAAAAAAGAAAAAAAAAACGCAACCCGCAACTACCAATATTTACAAGCAACTTCACAGAAAAATAAGCCCAAAGTCGCTTATAATAAGTGGACATGGCAACACTGGTTTCTGCCTCGGCAGTATCGCGTACTTTGTGCTCTTTAGATAGCTCAATAAACTTATACAGTGGACGCATGGAAAAGCAACACAGCATAAAACAATGTGTGATATGTCTTCTTTTATTTTCCAGAAGCAATTACTTTACAAAGGTCTCAGTCATTCAGAAATATATTTTGTTCATGAGCTGATCCACTGGGCTCTCATTAACTCCAATGCATTCCACTGAACTCACGGCTGCAGTCTGGCTCCCATAGTGCGACGAATCTGCCGGCTGGAATTGCATGATAGCGAAAATGACGTAGATGACCCTACCTTCTTTAAATATATCTTGGCGCACGGGTGCTCCATTTAGCTCCCCCCAGAGCCAAGTGAAAGAGTAAAAAACAACAGAGGGCGCTGTTTTTCCTTTTTATTTGGCGATGGGTTCCCAGATTGGTTCAACTAGTCTGCTCTTTTCCCCTCTATACCAACTCTCCGAAAATAGTCACACCAGGGGCCACGTCAGGGGTCCCCACAGGCACACTGTTGCTCCAATCTGCACCAAACTTTCCTCAAACACTGTTCAGGGGTCATGGGCCACGCGGGGCGCTACAGCAGTGTTTAACACTTCAAATGGCCATAACTCTGTGACCATTGCTCTGATCAACACACGCTCGCGCGTGCGTGTGCGTGCGTGCTTGCGTGTGTGTGCGTGTGTGTGTCAAAGAAGAATGATGTGGATGATAATGACTCCACTCCACTACTAGGCAAAGATGATGGTGATGAGCTGGCCAATGGCGCCATCTTCTGGCCAGCAGTAGGCAAAGCAGACATTTTCTACATTTTAAGCCTTCAAGGTTACAGTAGTAGTCTCTCTCTCTCTCTCTCTCTCTCTCTCTCTCTCTCTCTCTCTCTCTCTCTCTCTCTCTTTCTTTTCTACACTTTTGTGTTTTTTTTGTCCCTTCATTTTCTCTGCACCACCCTTTACTTTTTAGACCATGTTGTTTTTGTTTTTTTTGGTCCATTTTTACCTGTCCTGCAAGGGCTGGCTGCCTGGTTCAGCTCAAGGTAATTAGAAAACAATGGACAGCAAATGAAACAGGTTCGAGTACACATTTTAGCCAGACCACACAAAAAAGGGACTGACTGTTCACATTTTTTTTTCTTTAGTTCAACTGTAATCTCTCAAGAAGAACAGATTCTGCTCTCCGCTTGAATCCTAGGGGGGGGGGGGGGGGGGGGGGGGTTCGTCATAACGTGTAAGCACTGGCCTACAAGTGGGCGTGCCTTCAGATCAGGAAGCAGGCCGCGCTTTACCCAATCAAATGTAGTGGGCGGGATTTACTGTCTGCTCTCGCTTCCCACTGAAAACAAACCGAAACTCATTTAACAATATCGTCCTCGGAGCAGACAAAACCACGGAAAGATATTCACATTTTAACTTGCTCTTTCATTGTAGAAACAATTGGGCTTATAACCAAAACGATCCATGTTCTCTGGGAGAAGTGGTGTTAGTGTTCCGTGTAGAAATATTGTTAGTGGGAATGAAAACATAAGCGCACCACCGGAAGTGGAGCGCTGAGGGCAGACCAAAAACCCTGGTTTCCTTGCGCACGGCAAGGTAATTAGAAAAGAAGGTAGGGTCAGCCTAGGGGGCGGGCCGACGCCATTGCTTGCATGGCAGATGCCATTGATGCTCATGGGAGCCAAAACTGGAACAGGAAGTTTGGTTAAATACAATGAAGTCTATGCCAGCCAGCTGGACCAACTTGTGAACAAACACTATTTCTGAACGATTGTGTCCTTTGTCAGATAATCAGTTCAGGAATATAAAAGAAGACATATCACAGGTTTTTATCCAATCAATTCGGATGGATTTTAGCACACTATGATTTTATTGAGGCATCTAAACAGCGGCATGTATCGTTCATAGACTGTATAAAAATCGTCTCTGGCAGTGTTGCCAGATTGTGTGAGAGAAATAAGCAACCAGGTCTAGGAAAACAAGCCCAAAAGAAGCACCGGGGGCCAGGGGTCTTCAATGTTTTCCCAAACTGATGGGAGATGGAGCATGGACCCCCTACCCTAATTAATTAATATATTCATGCTTTTATTTTAAACATACATGTACAGGGTACAGTGAGTAGGGTGGCCGCACTGCCATTTATAAATATACCTTATTAACTGAGAACAAAATCTGTCAATTGCACAATAATCATGTATACAAGCTATTCAAAATGGACATAATCATTTATAGATATCATCATTTATTTAATACATAAATGTGGAAAATGTTTTTTTAAATATATGAAGACAAATGGACATTTTTGGAAAAATAAAAAAATATATATAAAAAATATTTGTATATATATATATATATATATATATATTTTTTTTTTTTATTGTCTAATCAAGCAACAATTTCGCGGACCCCCTGCAGTACCTCACGGACCCCCTAGGGGTCGCGGACCCCTGTTGAAGACTTGCACTAGGCCATTATGAGCACTTTAAACCTTTACTGTAAACATTGAAAATAGCCGATCTACAAGCTCACAACGCGTTGTGAGCTTGTAGATCTGCTATTTAAAAAAAAATCTTGAAGTAAAATGTGAAACATTGAGGATTTTTTAAACACTAACACCACAAATCTGGTACGGGGCTCCCTGGCACAAAACATTTTCAGTTGGGGGTTAGGGACAAATACATATTAATTTGAGGGTCCATGACATAAACATAATTGAGAACCACTGGTTAAAATAATTTTAAAATTGTGAAGCCCAAGTCCAAATAATCAACTACACTTTAGAAAAAAGAAAAAAAAAACGCAACCCGCAACTACCAATATTTACAAGCAACTTCACAGAAAAATAAGCCCAAAGTCACTTATAATAAGTGGACATGGCAACACTGGTTTCTGGCTCGGCAGTATCGCGTACTTTGTGCTCTTTAGATAGCTCAATAAACTTATACAGTGGACGCATGGAAAAGCAACACAGCATAAAACAATGTGTGATATGTCTTCTTTTATTTTCCAGAAGCAATTACTTTACAAAGGTCTCAGTCATTCAGAAATATATTTTGTTCATGAGCTGATCCACTGGGCTCTCATTAACTCCAATGCATTCCACTGAACTCACGGCTGCAGTCTGGCTCCCATAGTGCGACGAATCTGCCGGCTGGAATTGCATGATAGCGAAAATGACGTAGATGACCCTACCTTCTTTAAATATATCTTGGCGCACGGGTGCTCCATTTAGCTCCCCCCAGAGCCAAGTGAAAGAGTAAAAAACAACAGAGGGCGCTGTTTTTCCTTTTTATTTGGCGATGGGTTCCCAGATTGGTTCAACTAGTCTGCTCTTTTCCCCTCTATACCAACTCTCCGAAAATAGTCACACCAGGGGCCACGTCAGGGGTCCCCACAGGCACACTGTTGCTCCAATCTGCTGTTTTTCCTTTTTATTTGGCGATGGGTTCCCAGATTGGTTCAACTGTTACTGCTGTTCTCACTGTGTTGTCACAGGATACACGTATGACCTTTGTCTGCTCACCACATTTACTTTTTGAAGTTTAAATAATCCATGCTAATGTCCATCTATTCATCAATCAATTATTTGACTACTCCAGTCTTTTACTTTACATGGATATAAGGCATGATCAGGCAATATTAATGAATTTTGGCTTTGATAAGTTAGTCTACCCATTTAGCCACGTTGGTAGATGAACATAGCCTGGTAAACCCTCCCTCCGGAAATCTCATTTCCATTTGATTTCAGGAGTGAGTCTGGCCTGATCACCCATTCTGCAATATTGGCTGTGTACACCAAATGGACGAGCCTATCAGCGTCGTCGCACATCGTTCTGTGATTGACAGCGACAGTTGGCCAATCAGGTGGCGAGTTAGAGTGAGCCCGAATAGCACCGAGTGCAGCCTGAATGCAGCCGACAAAACACGAACGGCAGCCATCTTTTCTGTGCGCTATTTTCTCCGCTGTTTTTTTACTTCAAAAAGCTCTCAAACTTCTATTTTGAGGCACGGAATTTACTTATAAGATATCGTTTGGATAGAATTTAGTTGTTTAACTTCATATATGTGGTCAATTAATCATGACAGAGCCTATTTAAAAAAAAAAATTTAGAGAACCGGTAGGGGCGTACTATTGACAATGTGCATAGTCCCTGGTGCCTGCGCAAATTGACATTGTTGGGCGTGCATGGCAACAGTTTGCGTTGTGTTTGACGTCAGACCAAAAAAAATAAATAAAATAAAATAAAATAAAATAGAAAAGTGCGCTCCTCGGAGCATACATCTCCACCAGTCCTGGTGGCCTACCCAGGGCTGTCTGTGTCATTTGTGGGGTGCAGCCACCAGGGCCACATGCCCTGGTGTGGCCCTGGTGGCTAAGATAGTAAGATAGTTTGTACGACAGACAACTGTCAACTGGAAACTGTTCTCGTTTGTGGTGCCCACTATGGGCAGAAGTGAAAGCGGCTCTAAAGAGGCCCCTCAACATGCTATGGCATCTTGGGGTATGATTAGATGTTACGGAACGAGCTGGAGGAAGAAGCTAAGTGGATCTTTTGTATGTTTGAAGGAACTTTTAGGCAAACAGTGTATGGAGTACCAAAACCAGGCCCCCAGGGGTTTTGAAGCAACTTTTTCAATTAAACAAGTTATTTTTCACTGGTATATTTTTCACAATCTGGGGGGGGGGGGGACAACTCTGTATTTTACAGATTGACGTATAGGCAATGGAAATGTCCTGGAGATTTATTTATTTATGTAATTTACAGTTAATAAATACCATTTCCTGACGACTTGCTGCTGCGTTCCAAGAAGTGTACATTTCAAGTTGGACACTTTGATTGGCTGATGATAAAAACATAATTGGCACAAGGGTTTAACAATCAGACTTTGCAGATTAGAGACATTTGAATGACACAAACGTCCGTTCAGAATTACGTGAGGTATTTTACGAGACCGGGGACACTGCGTTATGCGCACGCAACAATGTATTTAGCGGACCATCTCAAAGACCTGGACCGGATCCTGGCATTAAACATAGGCTAACACAGTAGGGCCCAGTCGCTAGTACAGAGACAAAGACTAGATGCAAGCCGAGTGAACCACAGTGGATTCGAACACCTAGACTCTGATGATTCTATCGCCAAAAACATCTACAAAATCTAAATTTTAGATTTCTGTATTTGAAAACGTTGACAATCTGTCTCAACCAATCACAATGCGAGGTCGGAACAAACCGTGACATCACAGCCAACATAAAAGAGAAAGGGTTTGCGTCACTCAGTCTCACTCTCTTCGCAGCTTTTATACAGTAGAAGATATTCCTGCCATTACAGCTCACCAACGTATATGTTCTTAAACGAATATTGACAGAATATACAGCCACAGAGAGAGAAACATGACAGAATTCATTCAACGTGTGGCAGAGGAGTCTGAGCAGGAGGACTCTGTAGAGAAAGAGCTTGAGTCGAAGAAGACACAGAGTTTTAAGGAGGATGACGATGAGGAGGACGAGAACACAGAAGACCAGGACGATCGAGGGAATTTAAGGGGACTCATCGACGACGGAGACCACGAGGAGGAGGAGGAGGAAGAGGAGGAAGCAGGAAGAGGTAGTGACTCCGAGGATGAAGTCAGGAATCGACGGAAGAAGCGCAACTACGAGGTGGATGACGATGATCTTGACCTCATGGAGGAGAACCTGGGTGTTAAAGTTAAAAGGAGGAAAAAGAAATATGACCGTTTGAAGACAATGGACGACGACGAAGAGGATGACGATGACGATATGAAAGACTTAATCACGGATGAGATCTTTACCGGCGACGGGGGCGTTGAGGGCGAGCTGCGGGAGGGTGAGACCGTCGATGCGGCACTTCAGCAAGGCGACGACGGAGAGGGAGAGGAGTCGGACATAGATGACTTCATTGTGGACGATGACGGCCAACCCATCACCAAGAGGAGGGGATACACCGACGCAGCCTTGCAGGAAGCCCAGGACATCTTCTTCGGCGGGGACTTCGACGCCGACTTTGCGGCCGAAAGGGAGGGCAGGAAGAGCATACTGGAGCTCTACGAGCCCAGCGAGCTGGAGCGCAGCCACCTGACCAAAGAAGACAACGTGATCCGCTCCACCGACATGCCAGAGAGGTTCCAGCTGCGCTCGATCCCAGTGCAATCTGCGGAGGACGACGAGCTGGAGGAAGAAGCTAAGTGGATCTTTAGACACGGCTTCTCCGCCCTGACCATTTCCATGCAGAAGAGCAGAGATCACCTAGACAGAGGAATGAACACGAACTTCCGGAGGAAAGGCCCGAGCACGATCGCAAAGATAAAGGAGGCCCTCAACTTCACGAGGAACCAGCACCTTGAGGTCCCGTTCATAGCGTTCTACAGGAAGGAGTATGTGGAACCAGAGCTAAACCTCAATGACCTTTGGAGGGTGTGGCAGTGGGACGAGAAGTGGACTCAGCTGAAGACCCGCAAGCAGAATCTGATGCGGCTCTTCCAGAGGATGCAATCCTACCAATTTGAGCGGATCTCCTCCGACCCCGAAAAACCCCTGGATGATGGCATCCGTCCCCTGGATTCCACCGATATGGAGAGGCTGAAAGACATCCAGACCCTCGATGAGCTGACCGACGTGTACAACTACTTTCTGCTATACTACAGCCGACACATCCCCAAAATCAGGAACTCTGCAAAGGTCGGCAAGACTAGACTCAAGAAGGTCAAGGAGGTGTCAGAGGATGGTGAGGAGGAGGAGTTGGAGGTAGAAGAGGAAGAGGAGGAGCACAAAGGACCAGACCTGAAGCAGGCCTCACGCAGGAACATGTACAGCATCTGCCAGAGTGTGGGACTTGATGGCTTGGCCAAAAAGTTTGGCTTAACACCAGAGAAATTTGGAGAAAATTTACGAGACAGCTACCAGCGCCACGAGGTGGAGCAGTTCCAAGCCGAACCCATGGAGTTGGCCAAAGATTATGTCTGCAGTCAGTTCACTACTCCCGAAGCAGTGCTTGAAGGGACCAGGTACATGGTGGCCTTGCAGATTGCCCGGGAGCCCCTAGTTCGGCAGGTCCTCAGGCAAACCTTCGAGAGGGCGATGGTCAACATCAAGCCAACCAAGAAAGGAAAGAAGGAGATAGACGAGGCCCACTTCGCCTACCCGTTCAAGTACCTCAAGAACAAGGCTGTGACAAAGCTAAACGGTGATCAGTTCCTCAAGATGTGCTTGGCTGAGGAAGAGGGGCTGCTCACCATGAATATCTGTATAGATAGGATCGCTGTCAAAGGCGACCAGACTTACTTTGATGAGATCAAACAGCTCTACTACAGGGATGCGTTCAGCCACCAGGTCCAAGGATGGAACAGGCAGAGGGCCTTGGCCATAGAGATGGCCCTCACTCAGTTCCTCTACCCACAGATGTCTGAGGAACTGAAGAACAAGCTTGTTGCCGAGGCCAAGGAGCACGTCGTCCGGTCCTGCAGCCGGCGGCTGTACCACTGGCTGAGGGTGGCTCCGTACAGGCCAGATCAGCAGGTGGAAGACGATGACCTGATGAATGAGAGTCAAGGCAAAGGTATCCGAGTCCTGGGAGTCGCCTACGCCTCCAGCAGGGACACGCCTGTGTTTTGTGCTCTCATCAATGGCGAGGGAGAGGTAATCGACTTCCTGCGTCTGTCCTACTTCATGATGAGGAGGAACTCCTTTAGGGAAGATGAGAGGGAGAAAAAAGCCAACGATATTGGAAAACTGAAGGCGTTTCTGAGTAGCAAGAAACCTCGCGTGGTTGCTGTTGCTGGGGAGAATAGAGATGCCCAAATGATAATTGATGACATCAGAAGGACCATCGCTGAGCTCGAACAAGAATCCTCTCTGTCCCCAGTGGGAGTGGAGCTGGTGGACAATCACCTGGCTACGCTGTACATGAACAGCAAGAAGTCTGAAGCTGATTTCAGAGACTACCCGCCCCTGCTGAGACAGGCTGTGTCCATAGCCAGGATGATCCAGGATCCTCTGGTGGAGTACGCTCACGTCTGCAACAGTGACGAGGACATCCTCTGCCTCAAGCTGCACCCACTACAGGAGCATGTGGTGAAAGAGGAGCTGCTCAATGTTCTGCACTGTGAATTCATCAACCGCGTCAACGAGGTCGGAGTGGACGTGAACAGGGCCATCTGCCATCCTCACACTCAGAGCCTGGTCCAGTACGTGTGTGGCCTCGGACAAAGGAAGGGCTCTCACCTCCTCAAGATCCTGAAGCAGAACAACACTCGTCTGGAGAATAGGACCCAGCTTCACAGCTTATGTCACATGGGGCCCAAGGTCTTCATCAACTGTGCCGGTTTCATCAGGATTGACACAGTGTCACTTGAGGACAGCACAGAGTCATACATTGAGGTTCTAGATGGTTCTCGGGTACACCCGGAGACGTACGAGTGGGCTCGGAAGATGGCCATGGACGCCATGGAGTATGACGAGTCGGTGGAGGATGCCAACCCAGCTGGAGCCCTGGAGGAGATTGTGGAGAACCCGGACCATCTCAAAGACCTGGACCTGGACAACTTTGTGGAGGAGCTGGAGAGACAGGGTTATGGCAACAAGCAGATCAGTCTTTATGACATCCGCGCTGAGCTGAGCTGCAGGTACAGAGACCTGAGAATTGACTACAGAGCCCCCAACACCGAGGAGGTATTTAACCTGCTCACAAAGGAGACACCAGAGACCTTCAATAGAGGCAAGTTGATCACGAGCACAGTAGTAAACATTGTTTACAAGCGGGCCCAAAGGGAGAGCTACGACCAGGCCATCCGCAATGACTCCACCGGGCTGTGGCAGTGTCCCCTATGTCTGCAGGCCAACTTCCCTGATCTCAGCAAGGTGTGGAACCACTTTGACAGTGGCTCCTGTCCGGGAAACGCCATCGGCGTTCGGACCAGGTTGGACAACGGTGTCCAGGGGTTCATCCCCAAAAAGTACCTCAGCGACAAGGTGGTAACACACCCCGAGGAGAGAGTCAAGGTGGGCATGATGGTCCACTGCCGCATCATGAAGATTGACATTGAGAGGTTCAGCGTTGACCTGACGTGCCGTACCTCTGACCTGATGGACAAGAGCAACGAGTGGAAGCTCCCCAAGGATAGCTTCTACGACTTTGAAATGGAGGCAGAGGACATGGAGAGGGACGAGGAACTGGAGAAGAAACAACAGCGAACACCCTACATAAAGCGTGTTATTGACCACCCCAACTTCAAGAACATCAGCTTTAAAGAGGCAGAGAAGATGATGGAGTCCATGGGCCAGGGAGAGTTGGTCTTCAGGCCCAGCAGCAAAGGAGTGAACCACCTCACTGTTACCTGGAAGGTGGTGGACGGCATTTACCAGCACGTGGACGTGAGAGAGGAGGGCAAGGAGAATGCCTTCAGCTTGGGACAGACACTGTGGATCAACACGATGGATTTTGAAGATTTGGACGAGATCACAGCCCGCTACATCCAGCCGATGGCTGCGTTCGCCCAGGATCTGCTGGGGCACAAGTACTTCCAGGAGTGCAACGGAGGAGACAGCAAGACCATGGAGGAGCTGCTGACGAAGACGAAGAGGGAGAAGACTGCGTTTACTCCATATTTTATCTCGGCCTGCAAGGATCTGCCGGGGAAATTCATGCTGGGCTACCATCCTGGTGGGAAGCCGTGTGTCGAATATGTGACCATCACCAAGGACGGCTTCCGGTATCGCTCCCAGATATTCCCTAAGGTTAACAAACTGTTTCGCTGGTTCAAGGACCACTACAAAGAGCCCTTGCCAGGCAGAACCCCAAGTAACAACAGCAGAACCCCTAGTAACAGCAGCAGAACCCTGAGTAACAGCAGCAGAACAAGGATACCCGCATCGGTGAACGCCACGCCGGCTAACGTTAACGTTGCAGACCCGACGCGAGCCGCCAGCACTCTGCCATGCAAAATGAACAATCCGATGTCCGGTGCCGTCGCTGCAGGCCAGGGCCAGAAGCCCGACGCCACGCAGGTTCCATGCAGCTCCAGTAAGTATGGTGGCGGCAGCACCGGGAGAGGTGGAGGCAGCTCCTCGGCCTATCATGTGTTCGCCACACCCCAGCAACCCACGGCCGCACCACCCATGTTTGACAGCCAGGTACTCCAGGTACACGACACCCAGCCAGCAGGGCCCGGGCAAACCGCGGTGTCCCCGCTCCACCCTGCAGTCAGTGCACTGCCACACCCACATCCACTCGCACCAAGTGGTCCTGTCCATATGTGACGAGTTGGGGGTGAGAATGTGTTGACTAGGGTGAAGTGTGTTGTGTGAGAGCCAAGGTGAGAGGATAAGGATAAGGATAAGAGCCCCCCTCTATTCATCAAAAAAGGGCAGTACAGCAGGTTTCTAACCACAAAAAATAATAAACAAATGTCTCCCTGCTAGTTTCTCCCATCTGGCCTGCTTAAAGGAGCAGTTCACCCAAAAAATACTTATTTATCAATTATACACCCTATGAAGCCTTAAATTCATGGAGATTTTTTTTATTTTGTCACATTCCTAAGCCAATAATTTGATGACCGGTGGAGTGTCCGGTAGGAGACTTGTGGTCATCAAATTATTGGCTTAGGACAAATAAAGTCCTTTGGCTGCGACAAAAACTAAACAATCTCTAGCGACCTGTACCCAGAGGCCGTGCTGGTTCACCTTGTCCTCACAGGGAGTTGATCGTCCATTAACCTTTGTTCTCTGGTGATTTTAAGACAAGCTAGTTAAACTATTCAGTGGTGGATCTGTTCTTCAGCAGATCTGTAGTTTTTTTGATTATGTACGTTTCGTCTTTACCTATTTGACACCTTTCAGTTTGCACACTTAACAACATTACGCTTTCAGAAGTATTATTTTTTAAATTACAGTATCACATGTGATTTTATAGCTATTGCTTTTGTACCGGTGTTTTGCTCACATCTATTTTATTTTAAATTTTTGTGTATTATATTAACCCTCCAACCGCCTACCCTATTCAATCATGTTCATTATATGGTTGTATGTGCTTTTTATGTGATTAGTCCTGGGGGCTTCAACGTTTTTCAGGCCAAGGACCCCCTAGCTGAGAGAAAGAGGAAGCAAGGACCCCCCAGCCCTACTACATATAGTATAAAATTGTGTTGCAGATTAAACGTTTTCATAGATTTCATTGATAGCTTCATTCATCAGTGTTGTGTAAATTCATGTGTTTTTTGTTTGTTTATTTCATACATTTAAACACTTAAACCCTTAAAACTTGACCGTAGGCTCTGTATACTTGGTTTGCTCCCTTTTCCCTCTCCGAAAATAGCAGATCTACAAGCTCACAATGCCTTGCAGCGCGATTCTTTGCAATCCATGTCATAATTTTCTCTCTAAGGTGCTTGGACTGGGGATAGTTTTTTTTCTCGGACGGAGTGGCGTACTGTAGGAGTTGAAATCTCTAGCTGTTGGATGCTGCAGTTTGACCTTCTCATCGAACTATGGGATGGTAACTACGCTGTCCAGGAGATGGGATCCAAAAAGACGTGCAGTGGGTGTGTCTCAGACTTTAGTCCCTCCCACCAAGGACGCATAGGGCGCATCCACACATGAGCTGCAAGTTGACGCTCGGAAGTCGGAAGTCCCAACCACTCCCATGTTAAGTTAAGTTCCGCCCTGATGCGCGTCTGAAGCGCATATCCGGGTTCAGGTTTTCCTTGAGTAACGGCCAGAAATCGCCGGAACCGGAACAAGGGCTTACGACCATAGCGTCAACTTGCAGCTCATGTGTGGATGCACCCTATGAGCTGCAAGTTGACGCTCAGAAGTCGGAAGTCCCACCCACTCCCATGTTATAGGAAAAACCGGAAAGACCGTCCCGACGCGCGTCTGAAGCGCATATCCGGGTTCCGCTTTTCATTGAGTAACGTCCAGAAATGGTTTGCGACCCTAGCGTCAACTTGCAGCTCATGTGTGGGTGCACCCATAGAGGAATTGAGGTAAGAGAGGATACAAGACAAACAAAAAGAAAGACATGCCATCTCCGCTTTACTTCCCGTATAGGTAGCTTTTTAGGAGACCGGAAGCAGGTTGGAGTCTATTATTTCCAATGGATGAGTGGACGTGAACACAGCTTCTGAACCATTCTTTATCCCCATCGTCACTGAACTAAATATTGGACCCAATCGTCACAAATCACACAATATTCCCAAGATTTTTATACATCATACATTCTTTTTTCTGTCTATAGCAGTGAAAGGGTTTTCCAAGACATACAATTATAAAATAAAAAATGCATACCTTAACCCCCTAGCCATGGTTCACATAATCTCTCAAGAACAGATTCTGCTCTGCGTTTGAATCTGTCGGGGGGGTTCGTCATATCGCGTACGCACTGGCCTACAAGTGGGCGTGCCTTCAGATCAGGAAGCAGGCTGCACTTTACCCAATCAAATGTAGTGGGCGGTATTTACGTGTCTGCCGATCCTTCCCCACTAGAAACAAACCGAAACTCATTTAACAATAGCGTCCTCGGAGCAGACAAAACCACAGAAAGATATTCACATTTTAACTTGCTCTTTCATCATAGAAACAAGTGGGTTTATAACCAAAACGATCCATGTTCTCTGGGAGAAGTGGTGTTAGTGTTCCGTGTAGAAATATTGTTAGTGGGAATGAAAACATAATCGCACCACCGGAAGTGAAAGGCTGAAGGCAGACCAAAACCGCGGTTTCCTTGCGCACGTGTGCTACGTCGACTTCCTCCCAGAGCCAAGTGAGATAGTAAAAAACAGCAGCGGGCGCTGTTTTTCCTTTTCATTTGGCGATGGGTTCCCAGATTGTGGTTCACATGACGCTCGTCTACTTAACCCCCCAGAGATGAAATCTGCAATATACAGTATAATGCAGCAGCATGACACACAGGTTTTGTACAACAATCTGTCGGCAGCACTGGTTAGTGTCCCAAACATAGGGTTGTGTAAATATCACATTTTCTTAACGTTTCCTAAAATATTTTCCTCTTCATTTTCAAGTGCCCCAACCAAAAAAAACTTTAATCTGACCTGCTGTCTACCAGAGACTAGGCCTGTCACAACATTACATAATCGCCTAATCGCAATTTTTTGAGATAATCAAAAATATTTTTGCATAATCGTAAAAATAATTTCCACATTGAAAAACATTTTGAAAAATAGTGGAAATAGCAGATCTAAAACCTCAAAATGCGCCAAATTGTGACCTGTTTTATTTTGTCTTTAAGAGGATCTCTGGCTAATAAGCCAAATATGTCTTAATACATTATAATTGCCCTCTATAACAAATTTTTTTAATTTAAAACTATTAACTATTATTTTAGAATAGAATAGTTTATCTTTCACACAATAGGGACAACTCCCGTCACAAGTTGATGATATCATTGTGTGGTCCAGCCCTATAGAATGTATGGACTGCATGTGCTAATAAAAAGTATTTAAAATATCGTTGTGATACTCATATTAACCTTAGGAAGTATTACGTTGTTTTTCAGTTAGCACATGTGGTATCATTCTGAACCCACTGCCGACAACCCCATGTTGTGGTATCTGAACCACTGCCGACAACCCCATGTTGTGGTATCTGATTCCACAGACTTCACTATATTTGGTAAAGGTCCTATTGCACTTTTAGTTGCCAACAACGCCATATTGTAGTTAGTTTGATGTTCCCGAGATGTGTATGAATGGTTGAAGAATGGATTGAGGCATCACTCCAGTCAGTGAGGTTACTTGCTTCCAGTTTATTTCATAGTACAACAGAGTTCTTTGGACCCTGAGGTCCCTCAGCCATCTCCACAGCCTCACGGCTTGGAGTGGCACACACAGTAAGCTTACATTTCAGTACAATCTTTATAGTACATTCAGAGAAAGAGGAGGTACATGTGTGGGTGTGTCAGCCCTGAAAGGTGAGACCCCACCCCCTGCCCAACACATTTGCAACTGTATGGGGCAGGAAGGGGGGATGGATACACATGCCTAGACCCTCTGTCTCCCAGGTTAAACAAAGAGAATGCTAAGTGTACCCCACACCCGGCTCGGTCATCCCTGAATACACTCTTCTGTCTGTAGCCTACCTGTGAAGTGAACATATGACTTAGATTTGTATCTATGTTTATGAAATATACTACACACATGCATTCCATACTCCATAGGGGTGGACCAAACATGGACATATGACATCATTAACTTGCGACAGGAGCGGTCCCTATTGAGTGAAAGACAAACTATTTATAAAATAAATAAAATATGCAAGGTGTTTTTCATTACAAAGTTTTGTTATATGCATAATGTATTAAGGCATATATACGTCTCATTAGCCAGGGATCCTTTTAGGTTTAAAGTTTTTAAATTAAGTTATTTGTCATATGACCTGTGCACCTTTGTTTACGCAGCCTAATAGTATATGTATATATATATATATATATATATTAGGGGTGGGACGATATGGGTACCTCACGATACGATATATATCACGATATTAGGCCCACGATAACAATATATATCACGATATTCGACGATGTTCGATATATTGCGATATCACGATATTCGATATATATTGCAAGAAATTTCACCAACGATATCTGAAAATATCGATATATTGCGATATCACGATATATTGCATGAAAATTCACCAACGATATATCACGATAGTCCTTGTATTCAATACATAAACACATAAAATAGCACCAAACGGTTCAAAATCATCATTACACAAATACAGAGTAGGAAAAACAACGTATCACAAACTTTTTTTTTTTTAATATCGATATTTTTTGGCAGTTTATCGATTATTTATCGCAGGAGAAAGTATCGCGATATATCGATATATCGATATATCGTCCCACCCCTAATATATATATATATATATAGATAGATAGATAGATAGATAGATAGATAGATAGATAGGTATACTATTAGGCTGCGTAAACAGCCTAATATATCTATCTATCTATCTATCTATCTATCTATCTATCTATCTATCTATCTATCTATCTATCTATCTATCTATCTATGTATATATGTATATATGTATATATGTATATATATATATATATATATATATATATATAGATAGAGATAGATATTATATATATATATATATATATATATATATATAGATAGATATATAGATATATATATATAGAGATATGTGTGTGTGTGTGTGTGTGTGTGTGTGTGTGTGTGTGTGTGTGTGTGTGTGTGTGTGTGTGTGTGTGTGTGTGTGTGTGTGTGCGTGCGTGCGTGCGTGCGTGCGTGTGTTTATTGCAAAATGTACACATCTATCTATCCTTTATTCAGTTACACACCTCCTCCACCAGGCGGCGAAAGGCAACAGTGCCTGGATCAACTATGGATCCTTTGCTGTCCGTGCTTGAAACAAACAGACACATTGAGCGAGGATCATAGAGTTATAATATATATGGGCGAGGATCCTTAATGTACGAACATTGAGAGCTCCTGAAAATGTCTCATAAAGGAGGTAAAATCGAGTCTGTAGGGCTATCGATAAATGAACACCTGACGTCAGTGGGAGAGGAGATATTGCATGTTTAGTCAGGGGATATTAAAGAAATCTTGGAATAAATTCCCTACCAAAAATAATCTTCACCAATGTGTTTGTAAAGGTGTCTAGTAACACATCTCACAAAGACTGAAATGCAGTTTCCCTAGGAGAATTTGTGACAGCTGCTGAAAGTTGGGGTACCCACCATAACCTTATGCGGGGAAAAAAATCTAAATGTAATTCTTAAGTAGCATGTGAGTGGTCAAACTAGGGTGTTTTTATGATTCTGAATCCATTGCAAGCATTTTTTTTGCACCAAAACCACTCCTTGGGCTAAAAACAGCCATTTCCAGGTATACTTTTTGTGTAAAAAGCCCATTGAAATTGGGCCGTTTTTAGCCCAAGGAGTGGTTTTGGTGCAAAACAAATGCTTGCAATGGTTTCAGAATCATAAAAACACCCTAGTTTGACCCCTCACATGCTACTTAAAACAGAATTTAATTTTGTTTTATTCCCCCCGCATAAGTTATGGTGGGTACCCCAACTTTCAGCAGCTGTCAAAAATTCCCCTAGGGAAACTGAATTTCAGTCTTTGTGAGATGTGTTACTACTAGACACTTTTACAAACACATTGGTGAAGATTTTTTTTGGTAAGGAATTTATTCCAAGATTGGACATTTTTCTGCTAATATCCCCTGACTAAAAGTGATGTTTGTAGTGTGAAGCTTAATGTCAGAGTGTTTGTGTTGGAGCGCCTCAGTGCGGCTGCAGAGTTCATGTGCAACCTCTTCCAGAGAGATCGAGAGTGAGAAGACACGAAATAAACTGCTGGACGTGATGCTACAGCCACACATCAAACTTCACAGAGCAGGTTGGTCCATGCTTC
>NC_137625.1:33139755-33142255 GCF_963280865.1 Gymnoscopelus braueri | reverse complement strand
CAACACAAACAGAAGATCAAGTTGCTTTACTGTTGTATTTTAGAAAATGTTGTAATTTAGCTTTGGATATCGTTTCTGTCAGGTAGAAACCTCATATGTCCAAAACTGTTACTTTTCAGGATTTAAATTCAAAAATATAAAAAGTAGCAGAGCTACAAGCTCAAAAAGTGTCGCAAAAAAGTGTCACAAATACCTCATATTACCATCAAACTATACCTAATCTCACCTCACAAATACCTCATATCACATCAAACTAAACCTAATCTCACCTCACAAATACCTCATATTACCATCAAACTATAGCTAATCTCACCTCACAAATACCTCATATTAACGTCAAACTATACCTTATCTCACCTCACAGATACCGCATATGAAATTACCATCAAACTAAACCTAATCTCACCTCACAAATACCTCATATTACGATAAAACTAAACCTAATCTCACCTCACAAATGCCTCATATTACCATCAAACTAAACCTAATCTCACCCCACAAATACCTCATATCACATCAAACTAAACCTAATCTCACCTCACAAATACCTCATATTACGATAAAACTAAACCTAATCTCACCTCACAAATGCCTCATATTACCATCAAACTAAACCTAATCTCACCCCACAAATACCTCATATCACATCAAACTAAACCTAATCTCACCCCACAAATACCTCATATCACATCAAACTAAAACTAATAAAAACTAAGTGAAGCATTCTCCACAAACCTAAAAATAAACCAACTACACTAGCAAACCCGCTTTAAAAACGGATTAAAACTAAACTGAAATTTAAAACAAAAAAGTTAGAAAATAAATGGAAATAAAAACAAAAAAGTGAAAAGAACTTTAATTGAGCTGTTGAAAAGTGATGATCTGATTCTGTCTGATAATAAAACAAAGAATGTATCAAAATGTATTTTAATTAATCTGTGTGAGTCACTTAAATACACCCTACCCTGAAGCTAGCGCGCGCACACACACACACACACACACACACACACACACACACACACACACACACACACACACACACACACACACACACACACACACACACACACACACACACACACACACACACACACACACACACGCACAGATTTGTAAAATTATTATGACTCATCTCAAACTATTAAATGACTCAATATTAAACCACATATATATTAAGTCCACAGTCTACAACACGTTTTGTTATCAACTTTATATGAACCCAACTGTAAATAATAATAATAGTAATAATGATAATAATGCACCGTAGCAATTTACAATGTACAATGTAATCAATTATCAGACGCTCTTTATCCGGAGTGATTTACAGTAAACAAGGTAAACACATACATATAATGTATATATAATGTAATAATAATAATAATAATAATAATAATAATAATAATAATAATAATAATAATAATATAACAATATAATATAATATAACTTACAATAAACAAGATAAACACATACATAGAATGTATGTATAATATAATAATAATAATAATAATAATAATAATAATAATAATAATAATAATAATAATAATAATAATAATAATAATATAATATAATATAACTTGTTCATAACTATAAACAAGGTAAACACATACATAGAATACAGAGAGACAGTGTAGTGTCTCAGTAAACTATAGGATCATAGAATACAGAGAGACAGTGTAGTGTCTCAGTAAACTATAGAATCATAGAATACAGAGAGACAGTGTAGTCAGTGTCAATACAGAGAGACAGTGTAGTGTCTAAGTAAACGATAGGATCATAGAATACAGAGAGACAGTGTAGTGTCTCAGTAAACTACTGTATAGAATCATAGAATACAGAGAGACAGTGTAGTGTCTCAGTAAACTTTAGGATCATAGAATACAGAGAGACAGTGTAGTGTCTCAGTAAACTATAGGATCATAGATTACAGAGAGACAGTGTAGTGTCTCAGTAAACTTTAGGATCATAGAATACAGAGAGACAGTGTAGTGTCTCAGTAAACTATAGGATCATAGAATACAGAGAGACAGTGTTGTGTCTCATTAAACTATAGGATCATAGAATACAGAGAGACAGTGTGTCTCAGTAAACTATAGGATCATAGAATACAGAGAGACAGTGTGTCTCAGTAAACTATAGGATCACAGATGATCACACCATGAACCTAGCATCAGTCTAAACAATATAATATCAAAATAATAATCTGTACATTTCAAAGTTTAGCTGGAGATTAAAAACTATGATTGTTGAAGTTTAGTAACTCACCTTGAGTGTGTCTTTGTGTGTCTGTGTGTGTCCGTACGTTTGTGTGTCTGTGTGTTTATGCCCGGGTTTAAATAATAAGTATGTGAAAAGTGAAAGGCATTATGAGGGGGGGCGAGACAGACGGTAGGCGACTCAGTCGCCTACCGTCTGTAACTTTTCACAACTTTTCACAGCAGCACCTGAATTATTGGGCAGACCATGCCAAGGATGCATGGGTCTTGACAACAATGTCTCAAGG
>NC_137625.1:32987255-33134755 GCF_963280865.1 Gymnoscopelus braueri | reverse complement strand
ATACCTCATATCACATCAAACTAAAACTAATAAAAACTAAGTGAAGCATTCTCCACAAACCTAAAAATAAACCAACTACACTAGCAAACCCGCTTTAAAAACTGATTAAAACTAAACTGAAATTTAAAACAAAAAAGTAAATGGAAATAAAAACAAAAAAGTGAAAATAACTTTAATTGAGCTGTTGAAAAGTGATGATCTGATTCTGTCTGATAATAAAACAAAGAATGTATCAAAATGTATTTTAATTAATCTGTGTGAGTCACTTAAATACACCCTACCCTGAAGCTAGCGCGTGCATGCACACACACACACACACACACACACACACACACACACACACACACACACACACACACACACACACACACACACACACACACACACACACACACAGATTTGTAAAATTATTATGATTCATCTCAAACTATTAAATGACTCAATATTAAACCACATATATATTGAGTCCACAGTCTACAACACGTTTTGTTATCAACTTTATATGAACCCAACTGTAAATAATAATAATTGTAATAATGATAATAATGCACCGTAGCAATTTACAATGTACAATGTAATCAATTATCAGACGCTCTTTATCCGGAGTGATTTACAGTAAACAAGGTAAACACATACATATAATGTATATATAATGTAATAATAATAATAATAATAATAATAATAATAATAATAATAATAATAATAATAATAATATAATATAATATAACTTGTTCATAACTATAAACAAGGTAAACACATACATAGAATACAGAGAGACAGTGTAGTGTCTCAGTAAACTATAGGATCATAGAATACAGAGAGACAGTGTAGTGTCTCAGTAAACTATAGGATCATAGAATACAGAGAGACAGTGTAGTGTCTCAGTAAACTATAGGATCAGAGAATACAGAGAGACAGTGTAGTGTCTCAGTAAACTATAGGATCATAGAATAAAGAGAGACAGTGTAGTGTCTCAGTAAACTATAGAATCATAGAATACAGAGAGACAGTGTAGTGTCTCAGTAAACTTTAGGATCATAGAATACAGAGAGACCGTGTAGTGTCTCAGTAAACTATAGGATCATAGAATACAGAGAGACAGTGTAGTGTCTCAGTAAACTATAGGATCATAGAATACAGAGAGACAGTGTAGTGTCTCAGTAAACTTTAGGATCATAGAATACAGAGAGACCGTGTAGTGTCTCAGTAAACTATAGGATCATAGAATACAGAGAGACAGTGTAGTGTCTCAGTAAAACTATAGGATTCATAGAATACAGAGAGACAGTGTAGTGTCTCAGTAAACTATAGGATCATAGAATACAGAGAGACAGTGTGTCTCAGTAAACTATAGGATCACAGATGACCACACCATGAACCTAGCATCAGTCTAAACAATATATCAAAATAATAATCTTTACATTTCAAAGTTTAGCTGGAGATTAAAAACTATGATTGTTGAAGTTTAGTAACTCACCTCGAGTGTCTGTGTGTGTCTGTGTGTGTCCGTACGTTTGTGCGTCTGTGTGTGTCTGTGTGTTTATGCCTGGGTTTAAATAATAAGTATGTGAAAAGTGAAAGCATTATGAGGGGGGTGAGGGGGTACATGGGCATCAAACAGAAATTCTATAGAGAAACAGAAATGTTGGCATCAAACTAAAATAACTGGATGACTGGATTTCTGTTTCCCCTCTCCTCCATTCCTCTCCTCTCCTCTCCTATCTCTCCTCTCCTCTCCTCTCCTATCTCTCCTCTCCTCTCCCTCTCCTCTCCTCTCCTCTCCTCTCCTCTCCCTCTCCTCTCCTCTCCTCTCCTCTCCTCTTCCTCTCTTCTCTTTCTTTTCTTTTCTTTTCTTTTCTTTTCTTTTCATTTCTTTTCTTTTCTTTTTTTTCTTCTTTTCTTTTCTTTTCTTTTCTTTCTTTTTTTCTCCTCTCTCTCCTCTCCTCTCCTCTCCTCTCCTCTCCTCTCCTCTCCTCTCCTCCTATCTCTCCCCTCTCCTCTCCTCCTCCTCTCCTCTCCTCTCCTCTCCTCTCCTCTCCTCTCCTCTCCTCTCCTCTCTCTCTCCTCTCCTCTCCTCTCCTTCTATCTCTTCTCACCTCTCCGCCCCTATTTCTCCTCTCCTCTACCTCCTCTACTTAATTGATTTAGTTAATTAAGTAAGTTTATTTAGTTATTTTGCCATTATGCTGTCATAATGTCTGATTTATTCACAGCTGCGTGCCAAATTAGCCGATCTATAGAATTGTTTGCTTTAATTATTTACATATTATTAGGTTATGTATCCCCATTCCAAAACTGCCGTTATATTATTATGTATTATAATTATAATATAATTATAATTATAATTATAATTATAATTATAATTATAATTATAATTTTAAAAAATATTCATAACAGAATGATTTTATAATTAACCACATGCAGTAGGATTTGAAACTGATTTATTTGTGTTATGATTTGCTATTTAATACATAACAATGTCCAAAGTGTTCAAATACTTTTAGGCTAACCTTTTGCTTTTTATGATACATTATATTTCTGTAGATTCTAATATAATATGATTTGGGTCTGTCCTATCATACTAGCATCACACTAAAGCATAAAAAGTAGCAGATCTAATATATAAACATCACGTTTCCAGCATTTAACACTGTGTGTCCCTGTAGCTGTGAGCTTGTAGATCTGTGAGCGTTGTAGATCTGTGAGCTTGGAGACCTGTGAGCTTGGAGTCAGCTGTGTGTTATGAAGCAGGACATGAATTAATGAAAGACATAAAAAGTTGAAATCTGCAGATACGACAATCAGCAACTTTATGTAATACCTATAGTTAACATTTAATATCTATAGTTAACATTTAATATCTATAGTTAACATGTGTAGAAAGTGAAAGGCATTATGGGGGGGCACATAGGGCATCAAACAGAAATTCAATAGAGAAACAGATGTTGGCATCAAACTATAATAACTTGAATTACTGCATTTCCTCTCAGCTGTGCCCACACCTGTGCCCACTTCCACTGAGTAGCCTAGGTTATCTATTGCCTCACTCTTGCCACTATGCTCTACCTGCTGATCAGACCGGTTTAACTCAAGTCTAGCTCGCTCTAACCTATTATTCAGAACCTGTATTCTGTGCCTGTCTTGACCCCTGCCTGTATTGGGATTTACCCTTGTCTAACGCCCTTGTACTTCAGCCTGTTAGGACGGATTACCTGTGATTGGACCAGGACCGGACCCACAGACTATGGCTAAGCTTTACCCCTTTTGGACCAGGCGCCACGCTGACTGCTCCCCCCCCCCCCCCCCCGAACTCTGACCCACACTGCCTCTTTTGACTACGTCTCTGCCTGGTCCCTTTGCCCCCGGTTGCCCCCCCCCCCCAACCTTTGTTCAATAAAACAGTTTTGAGTCCTATATCTGTTTCGTGCCTGACAGATCCCATTGAAAGATGGCACGTTTGTCCCTTCAGGATAAGACCTGTGCAACAGGGCAAGTGGAAGCTGGTGTTCTGTGACGCAGAGTGGCAGCAATATTTGGTGTCAGCTCTGGTACCATTTACAAACTCAGGACCAATTTCTGTGAGACTGGTGACATCACAGACAGACTGCAAAGTGTCCGTCCCAGAGAGACAAGACAAGACACCCCAAGAAGACCGGTTCCTCTTGCTTCACTGAGGAACCATGGGCTTTCTTCCAGAGATTAACAGGCATTAACAGGTTATTGCAGGGATGGCAAACTCATTTTAGCTCAGGGGCCACATGGAGGAGGGCCAGAGGGCCAGAGGGCCGGACCGGTACCGGACCGGACCGGTACCAAACCGGTAAAATCATGGCATAATAACTAATAATAACAATAACAACAACTTCAGATAGTTTTCTTTGTTTACTTTACTTAGTCTTAGTTAGTACAAGCACATTCTGAAAATGTAAACTTCAAAAATAGGTATGGCCAAATGGAGACATTTTATTAACCGTTTACCGTTAGGCCTTACCGATTAATTAATCGATAACCGTTAATTATTATTTTTTTGTGTGCCAAAATACATTTTATTTCAAAGGGGCAAGTCTACACAGTTTGTTTTGTGTCTCCAGCAGAGTTTCTAGTGTCTCTATCTCTCTCTGGAAGAGGTTGCACATGAACTCTGCAGCCGCACTGAGGCGCTCCAACACAAACAATACCAATACAAAGACGAGGAAGAAGAAGAGGAAAGTGGAAGTTACGTGTGATTGCAGGTGTAGACTTGGCCAAAAAACAATTAAAACATTTTTGGCAAAAAAAAAAAAAAAAAAAAAGTTTAATTTTTTTTTTTTTTTTTTTTTTTTTTTATGCTTTGCAAAATCATCTCGCGGGCCGGATTAAACTAGTTAGCGGGCCTGATCCGGCCCGCGGGCCGTATGTTTGACATCCCTGGGTTATTGAGTTCAGCGGAAAATAACAGACCAATCAGAATCAAGCATTCAACCAAGCCGTGTCATGAATAGAAAATAATGACTTGTGTGTTTCCTAATGTAGTTGTAACTCACAAAGAAGTGTCATGAGAATGTTTATTTTTATTAAAAACAAACTGAATCAAAGAACACATAAATAAATAACACATACATAAAAAACATATATAAATACAAACAAATATATATATATATATATATATATATATATATATATATATATATATATATATATATATATATATATATATATATATAAATAAAAATGATAAAGTTGTGACCAAAAGGAAAGTCCAGGGTCCAGGGCCTTTATTTAAGGCCTTTTACATCATAACTAGATTAGATTTATTATGATGGTGTTTTGATCATAACTTTTCCTTTTCATAATAATTCTCTATCTCAGAGGTCCACGTTGGTTTCATAACAAGAGGCTAAAATAAGGATTGTGATTCTGATCTGATATGTGGGGTTTTGTTGTTCAGAGACGCATTAACCCTTTAACACCTGAGGCTGATTCTATAAATGTCTTCTAAATCCTAACAGTTTTCTGAAAAACGTATGTTTCTAAATCAGTGGTGCTCAAACTGGTTAAGGACCCCCAACATTATATGTATTTGGCTGCCAACCCCATCTCAAAATGTTTTGTTCCAGGAACCCCCAGAAGCAAAGATTTGAGTTAAAAATGTTCAAAAATAGATACAGTCAAAGATTTGCACACATTTTCAAGATTTAGAAAAGAACAGCAGATCTACAAGCTCTTCTCTCTCTCTCTCTCTCTCTCTCTCTCTCTCTCTCTCTCTCTCTCTCTCTCTCTCTCTCTCTCTCTCTCTCTCTCTCTCTCTCTCTCTCTCTCTCTCTCTCTCGCTTTCGTTTCGTGTCTTTCAGAAGTGTCTTCATTTCCTGCAGGATGTGACGAGCCTCCGCACGAACCGTCTATTTGCTGCTCAGTGCTCACATCCAGTGTAAAGCCCGCCTGCTGGTAACTAGATATCTATATTAATACTATAACTTCTGCATGTGTGTAGCTTACTTTTGAGATTTTTGTTGTTGTAGTATAATAAGGTGTAGCAACTAGTTTAGTTGTGAGATGAACCATCTTATTCAGCAGAACTAGAGTTTGTTGTGACTTTTAGTTGCAGAAACATTGTTGAGTTTGTTTTCAGGTTCGTTTGGTGTTTATTTTCCTGTTACTTGTCTTGGTGTGTGTTGTTATGTGGTCAGAAGTAATCTCTCAAGACTGACACATGTTGACAAAGTACAATGTGTGTAGGGAGTGTCTACTGTTGAGAGCTGAATACAGGAAGCATACATTGTTTTTATTATTTATTTTACAGGTAGCAAATAAGCAGACATGCAGTGACTGTACTGTGGAAAGCTTGGTGAGGTTGAGAACCATTTCAATAAGGGAAACGTCTTTTAGTGTCCAAATGAGGGACTATTCCATCTTTCGACAGACGGTAGGCGACTCCCTAACTCCAGTGAACGTACTTTGTTAGCGTCCAGCGCTGTCCGGAAGACAAACCGGCGAGCAAGCCAGTAAACCTGGTGGTGTTGGCCTTAATACTACGGTGGGCCTGCTTGCCTGGCCGTGGTCGTTGTCTCTTCTCTTCTCATGTTCCAGAACTCCTTTGACACCTTAAGAAAAGGTAGGACACACACACACACACACACACGCACGCACGCACGCACGCACGCACGCACGCACGCACGCACGCACACACGCACACACACACACACACACACACACACACACACACACACACACACACACACACACACACACATGCACACGCACACGCACACTCACACACAGCCAGTACAGTATGGAGTTGTTTGTTTATAGGTTTATCCACCTTATTCCTGAGCTTCTCCAGGGCGCCGCCATTGCCTCTTACATGGGACACCATTGAGTTTTTCTCTGTGTGCTGCTTCAATATCATTCAATATCTTTTCACTTCCTCCCTAGTAAGGAAGTGAGCAGGTAGTCAGTGTGTTGCCAGATTTTGCAAAAGAAACAAGCGGCCAGGTCTATGAAAACAAGCCCAAAAGAAGCAACTATAGGCTCAGTTTTACCACTTTAAATTGGCTATTTGAAAATAGCAGATCAACAAGCTCACAATGTGTCACATCACGACACGTTGTGAGCTTGTAGATCTGCTGCTTTAAAACATTATTGGGAAAAAAAGTAAAATATTTTGAATATTTGTGAAACATTTTAACAACACACATCTTGTATGGGGTCCCTGGCACCACATATTTTCAGAAGGGGGTCTGCGACAAATATATAAATCTGGGGGTCCTTGACGCGTGATTTGGGAAGGTACGGGACCGGTTGGCAAACCCCGCCCCCAGACTGTCTTCACTGGCTGAATCACGCCTGCTTGAAAGGTGGGCCGTGCTGAATGTTATGCCACGCAGTTAGTGACAGGACACTGTTACTGAAAAAACACAATATAAAAGACAGCTTTTGTGCATTTTTGCAGTAGGAGAGGCGTTCTCACATTCCCTATTTTCCTGTACATTTTGCGGTATGTACCGTTCTCATTTTTGGAGGAATAGTCGAGTAGCGTACAGTACTTGCTACTCACGTGAGATATATGACAGTACAGACTACTGAGACTATGCATTTGGTCATGAGAATTATCAATATAGCATCCATGATCCATCCATCTTCAGGCTGGCAGACAGCTCATTACGGATCATTATCAAAGGGTTGCGGGGGTTAACAGAGCTGCACCTGCAGTCTAAAATCTCCTCATTCCACTCGGGGGGTGGGGTTTGCCAATCGGTCCCGTACGTTCCCAAATCATTCGTCCTTGACATGAACAAATGTGGGAACCACTGGTTTAAAAAACATTACAAAGCAAGCCCAATTAAGCAACTACACTTTAAAAAAGCCCCAAATTGTTTATTATAAGCAGACATGGCAACACAGGTAAACAGCTGAACTCGTTGATATGGGGCTCCCCACCTCCCCTACCTGGCCAAGCCCACAGTGGGCATGACCACGCCCACAGTGGGTGTGGCCAGGAATAAGGTCAATATCGCATTTTTCTTGTTGCTTGTTTTAGATTGGCCTGGAGATTACCACTAGTCCTGTTAAATTCAGTAGATTGTAGTTTAGGTTTTATTTGAATCATCTCCAGGCCCTTTTGGTTCCTTGATTTAATTTCAATCCTAAATGGTTGCCTTCGTGTGTTGGTGTAGTTTTATTTTAAGGTCCTACACTTTTTAGCCATTGATTTGTTTCAACTTATGTTCATCATAACATGAAGTTATAAAAACCTTTGGTTTAAACATTACATAAAGTTATAAAGGCCTTTGATTTAAACATACATTTACGATCAGTAGTGGAAAAAGTACTCACATTTCTTACTTAAGTAAAAGTATCAATACTGCAATGTAGAATTACTTCTGTTACATGTTAATGTCTGGAATTAAAAATATACTTGAGTAAAAGTACTTGAGTAAAAGTACAAAAGTATTGGCATCAAAATGTACTTAAAGGAGAATTCCGGACATTTTAAGTGGTATCTTTGATGTGTCGTTACTCACCTACCGACGTAAACAGTGGCATTGTTTATTTCCAGAGATTCCCCTGTCGTCATATTTTCAACCCCCTCCGTTGTCATAATGGGAGCGCGTGTCATAGGGAAATTCGTCTATTATAACCGATGCAAAGTTATTTTTTTCTCTACTACTACTCATTGTGGAGTCTCATGAAAGTCAAACATGCAGTGAAAGTTCCTGAGAGGCTACCGCTAATGACGAACGAGCTAACGCTAGTTGCTTGTTTCTCAACATGGCAACACCAAGTTGCCAGGTTCTGGGAGAGAAACAAGCAACTAGCGTTAGCTCGTTCGTCATTAGCGGTAGCCTCTCAGGAACTTTCACTGCATGTTTGACTATCATGAGACTCCACAATGAGTAGTAGTAGAGAAAAAAATAACTTTGCATCGGTTATAATAGACGAATTTCCCTATGACACACGCTCCCATTATGACAACGGAGGGGGTTGAAAATATGACGACAGGGGAATCTCTGGAAATAAACAATGCCACTGTTTACGTCGGTAGGTGAGTAAAGACACATCAAAGATAACACTTAAAATGTCCGGAATTCTCCTTTAAAGTACCAAAAGTAGAAAGTACTCAATATGCAGAAATGTCCCATTTCACAAGTTTTTAAATGTATGAAATGTATCAAAATCTTTTGAAAATAGCAGATCTACCTCACAATGCGTCGCATTGCAAGCATTGTGAGCTTGTAGATCGGCTATTTGCAAATGGACAAAATGTATAGGGCTGAAGTGGTTAATGTGTGTTTTGTAATAATAATCAAAATCTACAAGTAACTAGTAACTAAAGTTTTCAAATAATTGTAGTTGTGTAAAAAGTATAATATTTGCCTCTGAGATGTAGCGGAGTAGAAGTAAAAGTACTGAGAATTGGACACATAAGTACAGAACTTGAGTACATGTACTTAGTTACTTTCCATCACTGTCAAATATTCAGTTGTGTTGTGCTTATTTATTATGTCCAACATGAAGATTGGTCCGTTTTATGTAGTAATGGCTCCATCTAGTGGATATACTGGCGAGATACACGGCTCCGTGTGGAAATCTGCTTTCTATTTGCTGCTCAGTGCCAAGCCCCCAGAGTTGCTGAGAAACATTGAAGCTGCCACCCCAGTGGCCAAAGCTGGAACTGCAGGCGGGGAGAAATACATGCACGCGCAAAACATACTGAGAGATATTTATATTTATACATATAAATATGTAAACATATTATACATACATACATATGCATATAAATATGCATCTCGAGTGTATTTAATAAATATCTCGCGTTCAATCCTTGACACACGGGCTGCCGTAGAACGCAAAAAGGACACTAGTGCGCATGCTCATAACTCTATGGGGAGACAAAATCGAACCAATAATTCTACTTCCGGCAGGTTTCCGGGTGCTTCAAAACGCCACTGAGCACATTCATTGAAATGATAGCTGGGGGCGGGGCAATCCGCCCTCTAGTTATATTATACCTCTATGCTCAGTGCTCACATCTGGTGTAAAGCCCGCCTACTGTATCCGGTAACTTTCACATGCATATACATTTACGCACCATTTCCGTATCTTTTCTAGACCCAGACCGGATCAGCAACCTCCAAAGTAAACTGATCCTAGTCTATTTCCTGAGGAAGTTCATGTCCTTTACAGTTACTTTCGATTTCGTCCGGTGGCGAGACTGGAGGCATAAACATCACACCGACAAACGTGCAACAAGCTGCTATTATACAACAGGTAGTTC
Source organism: Gymnoscopelus braueri (assembly GCF_963280865.1). Lineage (NCBI taxonomy): Eukaryota > Metazoa > Chordata > Actinopteri > Myctophiformes > Myctophidae > Gymnoscopelus > Gymnoscopelus braueri. The sequence continues at coordinate 33,125,001 of NC_137625.1, read as the reverse complement.
CGACCAAGCAATCTGATTGGTTGAAATAGCTTTCTAGCCGTGCTTCAAACCAGCATCATAGCACGGGCCTAATCACATTAATAAATCACTCCGCACTGCAGTCCGCACTCCGCACCTGATTAGACCATATGGTACAGCTGTGCTGTGAAGTCACGCTGTCCCACGGTAGGAAAACAAACAGACAGTACCCACCGCCGCCACCGGAGAACAAACAGCTACGCAAAATGGACTATGTTGTTAATTTTGACTTATTTGGTGGACTTACGGTTGATCAATGGTTAGAAGAGAGCACACTAAATCGCCTAAAATCCTATAATAAAAGGAATAACTGGAAAAAAGTGTGCTTTATTTCAATGGTAACATCCATACTGTATAAATATCCTCCTGTGTTAAAGTAAAATTACTCCCATTTCGTTAACAGTCCAGTGTATGTTATACTTTATCGTTCGAAGGTATCGCACAGCAAAAATAGCCGATCTATAAGTTCACAACGCATCGCCATCTTGACGCGTTGTGAGCTTGTAGATCAGTTATTTTGGCCACGTAACACGATCGTACGACATAGCATATAAGCCTACTGGAATCAGCTGTGTTGATGAGACGAGAGTCAGAGAGACAGAGTGCTGCGCTGTTACAGGGACTATTTTGTCTCAGTCAAATAAACTCTTCTCTTTACAGGGAAACGGATAAGCGATTTTTTTAAATTATGAATTGCCCCACAATATGAATACATTTGGATGTGTTTTGTTGGTAACTGTTGTATAATCGCAATATTACACTCGAGGGTGTGCTTTACCTTACATTATTAGCACTTCTGTGATCGCGGCGGAACTCGGCTGCACCTCGTTCCTGACCGCATCACAGGCGTGCTAATAATGACGGTAAAGCACACCCTCTCGTGTAATATTGCTTAATTATACAACAGGTAGTTCCGACCAAGCAATCTGATTGGCTGAAATAGCTTTCTACCCGTGCTTCAAACCAGCATCATAGCACGGGCCTAATCACATTAATAAATCACTCCGCACTGCAGTCCGCACCTGCTTAGACCATATATGGCACAGCTGCTATGCTGTGACGTCACGCTGTCCCACGATAGGAAAACAAACAGACAGTACCCACCGCCGCCACCGGAGAACAAACAGCTACTCAAAATGGACTATGTTGTTAATTTTGACTTATTTGGTGGACTTACGGTTGATCAATGGTTAGAAGAGGATGAGAAGGAGAACGTGAAACCAAATGAGAGACATGTTCCGATGACAAATGAAGAACTCGATAAATTAGAGAAGTCTAGGAATGAAGTCACTACAGCCAGGTCAACAGCTTGGGCTGTGAAATGTTTCCGGGACTATGTGCAAAAAAAAAAGCAAGACGTGGATTTTGCAACTGTTAAAAAGGAGCACCTCAACAGCATACTCCGTGAGTTTTATGGCTCGGTTAGAAATTGCCAGGGTAAGCAGTACTCCATCAGTAGTTACGTTGGATTGAGAGCTGGCATTAACCGTTTCATCAACGACCCTCGTCTTAGCCGGGCATGGTGTATTATGCAGGACAACGAGTACACAACGTCCAACAATGTCTTCAATGGACTCATAAAGACTCTGAGGAGAGCAGGCCATGACACAACTGAACATTATCCCACAATCACTGAAGAGGACCTGAAAATAATACGGAGCTCGGAGGCTATGAACACAAACACACCACGGGGCTTGGTAAACAAAGTGTGGTTCGACATCCAACTTCATTTCGGGCGGAGAGGAAAGGAGGGTCTGAGAAGTCTTAGACCACATTCTTTCATTGTCAAACGAAATACAACAGGTAGGTTTCAGAAAAATCTAATAGCTATTGTTGCATAACCAGATCAAATGATGATAATGGGCTTATGGTGACGAAAACATGATCAAACGTCCCTAATGATTACCGTTTTATTTTTAAGGCACTAAATATGTGACACTCACCTTCAATGAGGAAACAAAGAACCACAAGCAGCATTTTGAAAGGGATCGCCAAAGCAGAAGAGGCTGTATGTTTGAAGACCCTGGGAGTGCATTGTGTCCAGTTTCATCATTTGAAAAGTACATATTTAAAATTCCCAAAGAGCCTAAGGCCTTTTATCTCCATCCATTGAGATGAGAACAGTTGGGTGATGTGTGGTACTCATTGGAGCCAATGGGTGTAAATTATCTGGCTTCCATGCTAACACGTATCTGTAAACAAGCAGGCACATCCATGATTTACACAAATCACAGCATCAGAAGCACTACTATTCAGAAACTGTCTGATTGTGGGCTGGAAGCCAGAGAAATTATGTCCATTAGCGGACACAAGTCAGAGAGTTCTTTACACAGCTACTGGGCACCTTCTCTAGGTAATAGAAAACGGTGGAGCAATATGCTTGGTAACAGCAGTGGTGGAAACGCCAGCCCATCAAACAGCTCTACAGCTTCACCTGCTAAACGACAGAGATCCAGCTTGGACATAATGGACAGCACCTTCACCAACTGTGCTTTCAATGGCAGTGTGCAGGTCAATGTCTATAAGTGATCTGATTATAGTTGGTGTGTAGGCTACGTCTTGTACATGGCATCACCTATTTGTCACATATGTATGTAAAAAAAAAAAAAAAAAAAAAAAAGTTGTAGCCTAAAATCCTATAATAAAAGGAATAACTGGAAAAAAGTGTGCTTTATTTCAATGGTAACATCCATACTGTATAAATATCCTCCTGTGTTGTTCGACGGAGCATAATAGTATAGCCTACTGGAATCAGCTGTGTTGATGAGACGATGACTCCGAGTGCTGCGCTGCCACAGGGACTATTTTGTCTCAGTCAAATAAACTCTTCTCTTTACAGGGAAACGGATAAGCGAAACATTTTTATTATGAATTGCCCCACAATATGAATACATTTGGATGTGTTTTGTTGGTAACTATTGTATAATCGCAATATTACACTCGAGGGTGTGCTTTACCTTACATTATTAGCACTTCTGTGATCGCGGCGGAACTCGGCTGCGCCTCGACCTGCTGGTGGCGCTATAACAGGCCAATGTGAAAAAGGGTGGAATTTCCTCCTGGGCCTAGTGGGAATGTGTTTGTGAAATTTCACGGAAAATCGCAAGCTGCGTTCATGATTTGAGGCATTTTGTTCAAAACGGACCAATCCTGCAAATTTTGGAAGCGAACCTTAGCCAATGAGGATGGAATATGGGAAATCGGACAGATCCGTGTTGATCACATATGACTATAGATATACTGTGTACCGATTTGCATGACTTCTGGATAAAATCTGTAGGAGTAATGTAAAAAAAATGGGTTTTGCACTAATCGGCCTCCAGGTGGCGCTATAACAGGCCCATGTGAAAAATTGGGGCAGAGGTTCTGAATTGGCATCCAGGGAGTGTGTGTGCACAGTTTCGCAGCGACCGGGCCAACAGAGACAGAGATTAGCTGCTAACACACGGACAGGACTGACGTACACACACGGACACACGCACGGACGGACGGAGGGTAAAACATACTCTCTCGCCATGCCTTTCGGCCTGGCGGAGACCATAAACAAATCAAATCAAAATAACAGTGGAAAACAGTGGCTGGACTGGTCCCTTTAAGGAAACAGACAAAACACATTAGTTGCCAGCCCTAGTATGTCAACATAATGCAAACACTGTATTCAAATCATTAAAAAGAACACAATGCATAAACCTACTTTGCTTTGCAGTGAATGCACACAAAAACTCCTGCAACACAATGGGGGGGACAAGGGCGGGGGACAACTCCAGCACCACAGCTGAGACAGAGGTTGTTCATGCCTTGTTTATTTTACTCTTATTTAAATAAGGCGAAACTAAATGCACAATCCCCATCATGGGGGGGGGGGGCACATTGTTAAATGGGAATAATGCAGGTCTATGATTGGAAAAGTATTACACACCTTAGCCATTGGCACAAGGGCTTTTTATTAAGCTTTATTGTACATATAAATGTCAGGACATGCAGAAAGGAAAAAAGTGTGGCGGTTTAAGATTAGCTATTCAAAATCAGAGATAGATATGCAGTGGTCTCCCATTACCTTTTGAGATGTCAAAGACCATATAGTGAAATGTCTTTGTGCTAAGGAAATCGTACGTCCTTGTGCTATTGATGGAGTCAAGTTAGTCTATTTATTTACCTTTGAGTAATAACAAAGAAACTATGGTATACATTACACATTCAACTTAAAATGAGATGCTGTGATGCACAGTCTCACATTATGTAGACAATATAACAAGCAGTTCCTTCAACAACCAGGTTCTATTGTTCTGAAGGAATTTGGAACAATCATTTAGGGTTCTATAGGGACTTGAATGGCCCATCGACCTTAATTACTCTTATAATGAATAACAAGAGGTAGGAGAGAGACTCATTCACACATGAGGACATGAATAAAGTATTTATTTTACATGTAAATGAATGGATAGCCGGAAACTACAGAGAAAAGATCACACGTGATTTATATCTCACTGTTCAAAGTCAGAGGTAGTGTGCACTGTCAGTCTCACAGCATCATTGCCTAAGTCAAAGAGACTACTCAGGCAGATAGTGATTTTGGAATGTAACAAGCATTCTGAAGAGATCATAGGCAATAATGCACAGTGAATCAGCAGTGTTATGAGAATAGAGTTAGGTAGATAGAAAATAAAATGTACCCAGGTCTAAACGTATGCATGTTGATATACCAAAGTATAAAACCATGTCAATCATTTAACCTGCATATGAAGCATTAAGCTAGCCAGGTTTTGTCAACATGGTGGCCGTGGGTCAAGATGGACCAAATGCCTTGGTGTAAATTGAGCCAATTAAACCTAATATTATTCACTATTCATACGTTTTATTATGTCTCTGCTACTCAAATTATGCTGTATGACCTTTCATTTGGATGAATACACTCATTTAAGAGAAGTTTTCAATGTTGTATTAACAATTGCAACTATTAAAAGGTTGTGAATTAAAAACACTTTATATAATTATAATATATAATTTAAATAACCACAAAGAAAATAAATAAGACTATTTGCAAAAGGGAAATGTGTTATTACATTATTTTTGATAAGTGAATACATTATGTGTTCAAGTTTAAACTTGAACATTTAAAATATTGTATGGCTCATTTTACCCATTGAGTTGAAATTGCCCCCTAATGTGGGGCAATTTGGCACAGGGTGTTAGATACTGATTGGTGGAGAGATGGTTCTATTGTTCTCTTTGGCCAATCATTAAAATGAGTCCATCGTTCCACCTCAGGCTCTCTAGTATAAGAAGAGTTGGTAGTTTTAAAAAATAAATTCTCAGTTATCCTCAACCATTTAGATATCTATAATAATACTATAACTTCTGCATGTGTAGGTAGCTTACTTTTGAGAACATTATTGTTGTAGCATAACATATACTTTGTAGATTTAGATTATTATTACAAAACACACTAACCGCTTCAGCCCTATATATATTTCGGCCATTTGAAAATAGCCGATCTATGCAAGCTTGTAGATCTGCTATTTTCAAAAGGTTTTCATACATTTTATACATTTGAAATGAGACATTCTGCATAATGAGTAAAAGTATTTACTTTTGTACTTTAAGTATATTTTGATACCAATACTTTTGTACTTTTACTCAAGTAAATGTTTAATTCCAGTCTTTTACTTGTAACAGAGTATACATTGCAGTATTGATACGTTTACTTAAGTAAAAACATTTAGTACTTTTTCCACCACAGGTTATGTTGACAAAGTAAAACTTGTGTAGGGAGTGTCTAGTGTTGAGAGCTGAATACAGGAAGCATACATTGTTATATTATTAATTTATTTTATTTTATGTATTTACATAGATGCATGTTGATCAACTTGTGTAGGGAGTGTCTCCTGTTGAAAGATGAATGCAGGAAGCATACATTATTTTGATGTATTTATTTTACAGGTAGCAGACAAACAAGCAGACAGACATGTAGTGACTGTGCTGTGGAAAGCTTGGTGACATGAGGTAGGGATCTAGGATACTGTACGATACAAGGACTGACAATCTGTTAAATTTATTTTCATAAATGATTCATAAATGATCTAAAACAGTGGTTCTCAACCAGTGGTCCGGGGACCACCAGTGGTCCTTGAGGGGTTTCCAGGGGGTCCCCAGCCAAATTAAGTTAGGAACCAAATTGACCCTTATGTGTCTGTAACACCCTTATGTGTCTGTTAAATGAACACTGATGATGATGATACAGTGTAGATTGGGACCCCCAAGAAATCAAAATGGTTGAGTCCCTGGCATATCTTTTCAAATGGTGGTCCCTGGGCTAATATGTGTCAATTTGGGGGTCCTTGACGCGAAAAAGGTTGAAAACCACTGATCTAAAACACTTCTGGGTCATTTTAACGTCTACTCAGGCTTTTGTGTTTCACCCCAGACCGTTTCTAAGCTCATTACAATATTTAGATATTTGATATTAATTTTACCAGACTGTATACAAACCCATGATTGTATAACTTCAACCTCCATTTGAACCATGTTAGATGAAATGAAAACACATGTCCCTGGCATTAGCCTTTTTATAACCTATGACCTCAGGTTCGTTTAGGCTAATGAGTGATTTATAGTCTATATACAGTTAGCCTGAAAGAACGAGCCCTATCGATGGTCTTGAAGGGCGGATCCAAACCCAGGCGGTTGGATTCCAGCGCCGCTTCCTATTGCTTCACCAATCTATGTCCCCGCCTTTTTTCAAATAAGGAAAATAGCCGATCTACAAGATCACAACGTGTCGATGTACATCGGCTGTTTTCACCATTTTAAAACGTTTTTTTCAAAATAATGAAAATTGTCTAATAACATTAGGCATAGGGCGCCGCACAAGATAAGAACATTAATGTGTATATGTTGTACAGTATGGACTATACGTCCTTAACCCCTCCTCCCCCTGATCCATTATAAACTTCACCCAGCACCCTGTAATGGTTTAATCCATGGACATTATAAACTTCACCCAGCACCCTGTAATGGTTTAATCTATGGACATTATAATAATAATAATATATTTCCTCGTTTGTGTAATATCATTTGTGTAGGAGTTGAAGAGCCACAAGTGTTAATCTGGATGATGTCTTTCTTTTGTTCATGTCCGGTATGTTCATGTACTTTATTTCATATAATTTTTTAAACTGTTGCAATATCTATATCTAAGTGGAACAATAACATTTGTATAATATTGTGAAATGTTCTTTAGCCCAGTTGTTGCTGGGCACAACACCTTTTGTTTGATTTTCTCTGCAGAGAGGAATAGAAGCACCATAAATATTAAACTATTTTTTAAATTCATCTCAGAGACATAAATAAACAGAGATCCGCTTCATAGAGATCCTGGACCAGCAAGCAGCACAAGAAGTCTTCACCTGTTACGCTACATGTTTGAGAATAAGGTGACAACATGGCGGACGCGTCTAAATTCCAATCAGCTCTGGAATACATCAAGAACGCCAGAATACACCTGGTGAATGAACAGAATATTTCTGTTATTTTGAAGAGTCTGTATAAGCATACATTTTGGGTTAGCTCAGACGAAGATGACTTTGATACAACAAGAACAATACTGGACTGGGTCATAAACGAAGGGGAGAAAGTCTGCTATGAGTTACTGAAGATCATTCACATAGAAACTGTCTTAGAGACACCAGTATCCAACTTCCAGGCCCACTTTGAGGCCTCCACCTCAAAGTGGCCAGTATCCAAAGAAGCAGCCTCCACCTCAAAGTGGCCAGTATCCAAAGAAGGAGCCTCCACCTCAAAGTGGCCAGTATCCAAAGAAGCAGCCTCCACCTCAAAGTGGCCAGTATCCAAAGAAGGAGCCTCCACCTCAAAGTGGCCAGTATCCAAAGAAGCAGCCTCCACCTCAAAGTGGCCAGTATCCAAAGAAGGAGCCTCCACCTCCATGCAGAAGAGCAGTTTCGACCTACACCATTGGATCAGCTGCTTTTTTTTCATAGATGACGTGGAAATCACATCTAAAGGTACTGTGTGTAAAGGAAACATAAGAAAATACAGACAGTATTTAACACTGATATGCTGATTACGTTTTGCACTGTGAATGTGACATGCTGTAGAGTTGTGAGAGTGTTAAAATATAAACCCACTATAAATGATAAATAATATAATGTATAAACCTGAAGCCTCTTACCCACCTAGGTCGTACAGTCTGGTCCATAGACCTCTCAAAGGGAAAGGTCTCCCTCCTCCTAGAGGCGTTGAAACTCCAACCAGAGAAGAAACCAGTAAAGCTGAAAAGCTGGTCAGATGAAGAGAGTGAAGTGAGGATCTTCCTTCAGTGTCTACCCTACATCTCACAACTCAGGTTAATGTGTTTCCTTTAATTTAATATTTGTCAATATATAAAAGCCATCCATCTTTTCTTGAGATAATGAGGTACAGTATGATTATCCACTCAAATTAATTGACTGATTAATTGCACTTGCACTGAATTTTGAAGAGACAAATGTAATTTTATATTCTAAATGCACAGAGTCTGTCTGTCTGTCTGTCTGTCTGTCTGTCTGTCTGTCTGTCTGTCTGTCTGTCTGTCTGTCTGTCTGTCTGTCTTTCCTTCCCCTGCATATCTTGAGAACCGTCTGACAAATCGATTTCATTCTGTATTTCTTCTCCAGATGCAGTAAATCCCTCCTTCTCCAGCTCCTATCTCTGGTCTCTGAAGTTTGCAGTGAAAAGATCACAGTGACGCGAGCAGGTTCCCTGGCTGGAGCCCTGGGTGGAGAGCTGGACCTCAGTGAGACCAGACTAGATCAGAAGGCCTTTAGAGGTTTGGCCCTGGTTCTGGAACACTCTGAGGGACTGACAGAACTGGACCTCAGTCACTGTCAACTCACTGACCAGCTACTAGAGACTCTGATCCCCCACCTGCACAAAGCACAAGTCCTGGGGTGAGTAGTCTTATGGAATTGTGTGTGTGTGTGTGTGTGTGTGTGTGTGTGTGTGTGTGTGTGTGTGTGTGTGTGTGTGTGTGTGTGTGTGTGTGTGTGTGTGTGTGTGTGTGTGTGTGTGTGTGTCATGAGGTACTGATCTATTCCTTTGTCCTTTCTCTTCCTTTTGTTGTTGTAGTCTGAGTCACAATAATCTCACTGATGCTCTAACAGACAGATTAGTCCAGCTGCTCTCCATCAATACCTCCATCCAAACTGTACGGTGAGTAGAACTTGTGTTTGAATATGTTCATTGCTAATAGAATAAGTTATTGTTCTCAGTTGTGTAGATCACTCATCAACATGGTTTACAACACACATCATACCTGTTGAATTAAAATGTTTCATCCTTTGATGTTTTTCCAGACTCTGCAACAACTGCTTCAAGGACACAACCCCCTTCCTGAGAGACAAGCGCTTTGAAATGGTACCCATTATACTTTTCCTCATTGTTCATGCTTCATATTTATTGCAAGCAAGTACAATGAGGTCCAAGCAGAAATCACCCAATGTTCACATAAATTAATGTATTACTTTTTAATACCTTTTAATACCACATTGAACACAATCTAATACCAATTTCACGATAATATCTGCCAAAGAATGACAGAATATCAATAGGGACAATAATGCTTACAATTATTTATTAAGTACATGAATTTGACATTTATGTCCCAGCTAATTTATTAGTTTGACAACATTTAACATGGATTAAAGTTCTCGGTGATTTCAGTCATTATTATAAGATGAAAAAGTATTAGAATGGATCAAACTAGCAATAGGAGAACTAGCAACAGTGAGAACATACACTAGAATTAGTGTTTAGAATTATAATATACCTAAACCGTATAATTTAACATAATACTGTGCTAATTGTTTAGGAAACAGAGCTCTAGTGTGGGAAGCTCCTTTTACGCTTTTACACGGTTTCACTAATAACAGATTCCTCACATCCTTGCCCCTTAGATGATATGCAAGGACATCTGTGTCTCTGCCGCGTCCCTGCCAAGTCAAAGGGGGAGGGGCAAGACAAACCAGAGTACATTTGTGTCTAATTCACAGAATTGGAAGGAAATGTAGTTTTCAGGCATTGCAACACACTTTTAATTGAGAATTGATGCCAAAAATCTAGCCACAAAGGTTTTCACATTTGTGGCTAAGTGAAAGTGCTTTTGTCTCTGTGTTACATAGACTCAGAGGGCTCTCAATATGCAATTCAATATTGTGGTAGATCAGACAATGTGAGCATGGTTCTAGTTTCTTCTTCTTCTTTTATCAAATAGAGCCCCACAAACGTAGCCTACATGCCAGTATGTTCATCTACTGGCAGAGCGGTACTGAAGCAATAAATAAATGTTAGAACATCAGCAACAACAACATCAGTTAGAGAGTCAGGAATCACACGGTTAGTCAGTCGAGTCGGCAGGGAGTGACTTTTTTAAGAGCGGGTGCTGTAGAACAGCCTTATTTGGTTCATATTTATTTATGTTTATTTAATATCCATGATTTGATTAGATTTTCTCTGTTCTCTTTTTTTAGAATCTGATGAAGAAGAAGATGGAAACTGATTTTGATCATCATGATGATGAAGAAGAGACATCCACAGAGACATCCACAATTACACCTGACATCATTGTTGTAGAAAACACGGAAAGCTACAGGTTCCAGTCCACCCAAGCAGGACTGTTCCAATGCAGCGTGACCGGCCTGGTGTTTAAGATGGAGACAGAGACAGATGTAACTTACAGGACAGTCCCTTGGAACCGAAGACTTCCACCCCAGCTTGTCAAGAGGCCTGCAGGACCACTGTTTGACATCAAATGTCCTCAGGGGTCTGTGTGTCAGTTACACCTTCCACACTGTGAGATGGGTGGAGGCAAGTTCTTGTATGTTGTCCATGTGATGGATGATGATGTCATTGAGTTTATCAGGCCCGACTTGATCACAGAATCTCATGTCATCATAAATATAACTGGATTTTCGCCATATGGTCTCATTTGTACAGGTGTACAAATGTTCGCCTCTTTTTTCAACAGTCCAGCTGCCAATCCTATCCCTGTAGATCCTATCCATGTAGATCCTATCCCTGCAGATCTTATCCGTGCAGATCCTATCCATGGAGATCCTATCCGTGCAGATCCTATCCATGTAGATCCTATCCCTGCAGATCCTATCCGTGCATTGTCGTTGCTGTTTTATACACCACCAACGGATGGTAATCCACGTTCAATCCTGAAAGTATTGCTGCTACCGGGGAAAGTTGTGGTGCGTGAAGTGCTGAAGGAAAGGAGAAGCATAGATGAGAAGAGATTTACATTGAAGTCCCTCCCTGCAAACTAATCCCAGATCAAGAGTACACCCTCTCAACAATAAATAAAAGAAAAAGAAAGAAAAAAAGAACTTCCCCTTCCATCATAATTCAACCAAAGCAGGCAACATTTGAAGTTGATGAATCATCTTATACCAATTACATGCCAACATTTGACGTGATCTTAAAGGAAAGGTTTGAGGACATTAAGCTGCTTTTAAAAGACAGTAACACCATGGGAACGCCATATATCCCTTTCATCTCAAACTTTAAGAAGGCAACAAGATCAACGCACACTGAGCAGTCCAGCTGAAGACATACTGTTTTCTGTGCAGAGCAGCTTCATCGAAAGCATTTCGGTTCCCAGTCTCAATTGTGTCGTGGACAAACTCTTTGAGAAGAGGGTGTTAACTGACTCTGAGCAGGAAGAGGCCAATAAGAAGCCAGGGAGGGAGGAGAAGGCACGATTTGTCATCAATACAGTGAGGAAAAAAGGACCTGCTGCAAGTACACTCATGATATCGATTCTCTGTGAAAATGACCCATACCTCTCTGAACATCTTGGGTTGAGGTAAAACTACCGATGTAGTTCCGCTCTTTCCATATGGGTTACATCTGTACGGTCTCTGAGTTAAAATTAGATGAATGAACACGGGGGATTGTAGAAAGAAAGCTGGATCTACTGTATATCCACCACCAAGTGACTTGTTGACAGGCAGCCCTCACTGGACTACAGGCTACGATCACAGGCCTACTGACATGTCTCAGTACCCAGAACCCACACTGAGTTTGTTAAAAAAGGCCTTCCCTTTATTTGCCTGAAATGACCTTTAAAAACCTCTGATACCGCAGGCTTTCATGGCTTGATATTGTTTTTTTTGCACCTTATTGTCTAATATCACGCACAGTATTACCTGCTGCTATGTTGATGTACCTTATGGCTAACCTCATGCAGGCCTACATGCTGTACCGGATGGATATGCTATGTACTGTATATATGTAGATATCTTTAGTTGAATTGTCTTTTCTTCTCCACTTGCTCCCCTTGTCTCTGTACACAGAGCTTGCATTTCATGTTCTTGTCTTTCGGTGTCTTTAATATGACAGCCCACAGTCTTTGCTTGAAAAAGAGATCTTTGATCTCAAGGGTCTACCTTGTAAAATGAAGGTAAAACTAGAAAAAGTGCTCCTCGGAGCACAAGTCTCCGCCAGGTCAGGTACGTTATTGTGGCCTCCTGGTGGCGCTATAATAGGCCAATGTGAAAAGGGTGCCATTTATTCTTAGGTCGTTCACGGCAATCGGACACTGCATTCATGATTTGAGGCATTTTGTTCAAAAAAAATGTTTTGCTAAATTAGACCTGCTGGTGGCGCTATAACAGGCCAATGTGAAAAAGGGTGGAATTTCCTCCTGGGCCTAGTGGGAATGTGTTTGTGAAATTTCACGGAAAATCGCAAGCTGCGTTCATGATTTGAGGCATTTTGTTCAAAACGGACCAATCCTGCAAATTTTGGAAGCGAACCTTAGCCAATGAGGATGGAATATGGGAAATCGGACAGATCCGTGTTGATCACATATGACTATAGATATACTGTGTACCGATTTGCATGACTTCTGGATAAAATCTGTAGGAGTAATGTAAAAAAAATGGGTTTTGCACTAATCGGCCTCCAGGTGGCGCTATAACAGGCCCATGTGAAAAATTGGGGCAGAGGTTCTGAATTGGCATCCAGGGAGTGTGTGTGCACAGTTTCGCAGCGACCGGGCCAACAGAGACAGAGATTAGCTGCTAACACACGGACAGGACTGACGTACACACACGGACACACGCACGGACGGACGGAGGGTAAAACATACTCTCTCGCCATGCCTTTCGGCCTGGCGGAGACCATAAACAAATCAAATCAAAATAACAGTGGAAAACAGTGGCTGGACTGGTCCCTTTAAGGAAACAGACAAAACACATTAGTTGCCAGCCCTAGTATGTCAACATAATGCAAACACTGTATTCAAATCATTAAAAAGAACACAATGCATAAACCTACTTTGCTTTGCAGTGAATGCACACAAAAACTCCTGCAACACAATGGGGGGGACAAGGGCGGGGGACAACTCCAGCACCACAGCTGAGACAGAGGTTGTTCATGCCTTGTTTATTTTACTCTTATTTAAATAAGGCGAAACTAAATGCACAATCCCCATCATGGGGGGGGGGGGCACATTGTTAAATGGGAATAATGCAGGTCTATGATTGGAAAAGTATTACACACCTTAGCCATTGGCACAAGGGCTTTTTATTAAGCTTTATTGTACATATAAATGTCAGGACATGCAGAAAGGAAAAAAGTGTGGCGGTTTAAGATTAGCTATTCAAAATCAGAGATAGATATGCAGTGGTCTCCCATTACCTTTTGAGATGTCAAAGACCATATAGTGAAATGTCTTTGTGCTAAGGAAATCGTACGTCCTTGTGCTATTGATGGAGTCAAGTTAGTCTATTTATTTACCTTTGAGTAATAACAAAGAAACTATGGTATACATTACACATTCAACTTAAAATGAGATGCTGTGATGCACAGTCTCACATTATGTAGACAATATAACAAGCAGTTCCTTCAACAACCAGGTTCTATTGTTCTGAAGGAATTTGGAACAATCATTTAGGGTTCTATAGGGACTTGAATGGCCCATCGACCTTAATTACTCTTATAATGAATAACAAGAGGTAGGAGAGAGACTCATTCACACATGAGGACATGAATAAAGTATTTATTTTACATGTAAATGAATGGATAGCCGGAAACTACAGAGAAAAGATCACACGTGATTTATATCTCACTGTTCAAAGTCAGAGGTAGTGTGCACTGTCAGTCTCACAGCATCATTGCCTAAGTCAAAGAGACTACTCAGGCAGATAGTGATTTTGGAATGTAACAAGCATTCTGAAGAGATCATAGGCAATAATGCACAGTGAATCAGCAGTGTTATGAGAATAGAGATAGGTATATAGAAAATAAAATGTACCCAGGTCTAAACGTATGCATGTTGATATACCAAAGTATAAAACCATGTCAATCATTTAACCTGCATATGAAGCATTAAGCTAGCCAGGTTTTGTCAACATGGTGGCCGTGGGTCAAGATGGACCAAATGCCTTGGTGTAAATTGAGCCAATTAAACCTAATATTATTCACTATTCATACGTTTTATTATGTCTCTGCTACTCAAATTATGCTGTATGACCTTTCATTTGGATGAATACACTCATTTAAGAGAAGTTTTCAATGTTGTATTAACAATTGCAACTATTAAAAGGTTGTGAATTAAAAACACTTTATATAATTATAATATATAATTTAAATAACCACAAAGAAAATAAATAAGACTATTTGCAAAAGGGAAATGTGTTATTACATTATTTTTGATAAGTGAATACATTATGTGTTCAAGTTTAAACTTGAACATTTAAAATATTGTATGGCTCATTTTACCCATTGAGTTGAAATTGCCCCCTAATGTGGGGCAATTTGGCACAGGGTGTTAGATACTGATTGGTGGAGAGATGGTTCTATTGTTCTCTTTGGCCAATCATTAAAATGAGTCCATCGTTCCACCTCAGGCTCTCTAGTATAAGAAGAGTTGGTAGTTTTAAAAAATAAATTCTCAGTTATCCTCAACCATTTAGATATCTATAATAATACTATAACTTCTGCATGTGTAGGTAGCTTACTTTTGAGAACATTATTGTTGTAGCATAACATATACTTTGTAGATTTAGATTATTATTACAAAACACACTAACCGCTTCAGCCCTATATATATTTCGGCCATTTGAAAATAGCCGATCTATGCAAGCTTGTAGATCTGCTATTTTCAAAAGGTTTTCATACATTTTATACATTTGAAATGAGACATTCTGCATAATGAGTAAAAGTATTTACTTTTGTACTTTAAGTATATTTTGATACCAATACTTTTGTACTTTTACTCAAGTAAATGTTTAATTCCAGTCTTTTACTTGTAACAGAGTATACATTGCAGTATTGATACGTTTACTTAAGTAAAAACATTTAGTACTTTTTCCACCACAGGTTATGTTGACAAAGTAAAACTTGTGTAGGGAGTGTCTAGTGTTGAGAGCTGAATACAGGAAGCATACATTGTTATATTATTAATTTATTTTATTTTATGTATTTACATAGATGCATGTTGATCAACTTGTGTAGGGAGTGTCTCCTGTTGAAAGATGAATGCAGGAAGCATACATTATTTTGATGTATTTATTTTACAGGTAGCAGACAAACAAGCAGACAGACATGTAGTGACTGTGCTGTGGAAAGCTTGGTGACATGAGGTAGGGATCTAGGATACTGTACGATACAAGGACTGACAATCTGTTAAATTTATTTTCATAAATGATTCATAAATGATCTAAAACAGTGGTTCTCAACCAGTGGTCCGGGGACCACCAGTGGTCCTTGAGGGGTTTCCAGGGGGTCCCCAGCCAAATTAAGTTAGGAACCAAATTGACCCTTATGTGTCTGTAACACCCTTATGTGTCTGTTAAATGAACACTGATGATGATGATACAGTGTAGATTGGGACCCCCAAGAAATCAAAATGGTTGAGTCCCTGGCATATCTTTTCAAATGGTGGTCCCTGGGCTAATATGTGTCAATTTGGGGGTCCTTGACGCGAAAAAGGTTGAAAACCACTGATCTAAAACACTTCTGGGTCATTTTAACGTCTACTCAGGCTTTTGTGTTTCACCCCAGACCGTTTCTAAGCTCATTACAATATTTAGATATTTGATATTAATTTTACCAGACTGTATACAAACCCATGATTGTATAACTTCAACCTCCATTTGAACCATGTTAGATGAAATGAAAACACATGTCCCTGGCATTAGCCTTTTTATAACCTATGACCTCAGGTTCGTTTAGGCTAATGAGTGATTTATAGTCTATATACAGTTAGCCTGAAAGAACGAGCCCTATCGATGGTCTTGAAGGGCGGATCCAAACCCAGGCGGTTGGATTCCAGCGCCGCTTCCTATTGCTTCACCAATCTATGTCCCCGCCTTTTTTCAAATAAGGAAAATAGCCGATCTACAAGATCACAACGTGTCGATGTACATCGGCTGTTTTCACCATTTTAAAACGTTTTTTTCAAAATAATGAAAATTGTCTAATAACATTAGGCATAGGGCGCCGCACAAGATAAGAACATTAATGTGTATATGTTGTACAGTATGGACTATACGTCCTTAACCCCTCCTCCCCCTGATCCATTATAAACTTCACCCAGCACCCTGTAATGGTTTAATCCATGGACATTATAAACTTCACCCAGCACCCTGTAATGGTTTAATCTATGGACATTATAATAATAATAATATATTTCCTCGTTTGTGTAATATCATTTGTGTAGGAGTTGAAGAGCCACAAGTGTTAATCTGGATGATGTCTTTCTTTTGTTCATGTCCGGTATGTTCATGTACTTTATTTCATATAATTTTTTAAACTGTTGCAATATCTATATCTAAGTGGAACAATAACATTTGTATAATATTGTGAAATGTTCTTTAGCCCAGTTGTTGCTGGGCACAACACCTTTTGTTTGATTTTCTCTGCAGAGAGGAATAGAAGCACCATAAATATTAAACTATTTTTTAAATTCATCTCAGAGACATAAATAAACAGAGATCCGCTTCATAGAGATCCTGGACCAGCAAGCAGCACAAGAAGTCTTCACCTGTTACGCTACATGTTTGAGAATAAGGTGACAACATGGCGGACGCGTCTAAATTCCAATCAGCTCTGGAATACATCAAGAACGCCAGAATACACCTGGTGAATGAACAGAATATTTCTGTTATTTTGAAGAGTCTGTATAAGCATACATTTTGGGTTAGCTCAGACGAAGATGACTTTGATACAACTAGAACAATACTGGACTGGGTCATAAACGAAGGGGAGAAAGTCTGCTATGAGTTACTGAAGATCATTCACATAGAAACTGTCTTAGAGACACCAGTATCCAACTTCCAGGCCCACTTTGAGGCCTCCACCTCAAAGTGGCCAGTATCCAAAGAAGCAGCCTCCACCTCAAAGTGGCCAGTATCCAAAGAAGGAGCCTCCACCTCAAAGTGGCCAGTATCCAAAGAAGCAGCCTCCACCTCAAAGTGGCCAGTATCCAAAGAAGGAGCCTCCACCTCAAAGTGGCCAGTATCCAAAGAAGCAGCCTCCACCTCAAAGTGGCCAGTATCCAAAGAAGGAGCCTCCACCTCCATGCAGAAGAGCAGTTTCGACCTACACCATTGGATCAGCTGCTTTTTTTTCATAGATGACGTGGAAATCACATCTAAAGGTACTGTGTGTAAAGGAAACATAAGAAAATACAGACAGTATTTAACACTGATATGCTGATTACGTTTTGCACTGTGAATGTGACATGCTGTAGAGTTGTGAGAGTGTTAAAATATAAACCCACTATAAATGATAAATAATATAATGTATAAACCTGAAGCCTCTTACCCACCTAGGTCGTACAGTCTGGTCCATAGACCTCTCAAAGGGAAAGGTCTCCCTCCTCCTAGAGGCGTTGAAACTCCAACCAGAGAAGAAACCAGTAAAGCTGAAAAGCTGGTCAGATGAAGAGAGTGAAGTGAGGATCTTCCTTCAGTGTCTACCCTACATCTCACAACTCAGGTTAATGTGTTTCCTTTAATTTAATATTTGTCAATATATAAAAGCCATCCATCTTTTCTTGAGATAATGAGGTACAGTATGATTATCCACTCAAATTAATTGACTGATTAATTGCACTTGCACTGAATTTTGAAGAGACAAATGTAATTTTATATTCTAAATGCACAGAGTCTGTCTGTCTGTCTGTCTGTCTGTCTGTCTGTCTGTCTGTCTGTCTGTCTGTCTGTCTGTCTGTCTGTCTGTCTGTCTTTCCTTCCCCTGCATATCTTGAGAACCGTCTGACAAATCGATTTCATTCTGTATTTCTTCTCCAGATGCAGTAAATCCCTCCTTCTCCAGCTCCTATCTCTGGTCTCTGAAGTTTGCAGTGAAAAGATCACAGTGACGCGAGCAGGTTCCCTGGCTGGAGCCCTGGGTGGAGAGCTGGACCTCAGTGAGACCAGACTAGATCAGAAGGCCTTTAGAGGTTTGGCCCTGGTTCTGGAACACTCTGAGGGACTGACAGAACTGGACCTCAGTCACTGTCAACTCACTGACCAGCTACTAGAGACTCTGATCCCCCACCTGCACAAAGCACAAGTCCTGGGGTGAGTAGTCTTATGGAATTGTGTGTGTGTGTGTGTGTGTGTGTGTGTGTGTGTGTGTGTGTGTGTGTGTGTGTGTGTGTGTGTGTGTGTGTGTGTGTGTCATGAGGTACTGATCTATTCCTTTGTCCTTTCTCTTCCTTTTGTTGTTGTAGTCTGAGTCACAATAATCTCACTGATGCTCTAACAGACAGATTAGTCCAGCTGCTCTCCATCAATACCTCCATCCAAACTGTACGGTGAGTAGAACTTGTGTTTGAATATGTTCATTGCTAATAGAATAAGTTATTGTTCTCAGTTGTGTAGATCACTCATCAACATGGTTTACAACACACATCATACCTGTTGAATTAAAATGTTTCATCCTTTGATGTTTTTCCAGACTCTGCAACAACTGCTTCAAGGACACAACCCCCTTCCTGAGAGACAAGCGCTTTGAAATGGTACCCATTATACTTTTCCTCATTGTTCATGCTTCATATTTATTGCAAGCAAGTACAATGAGGTCCAAGCAGAAATCACCCAATGTTCACATAAATTAATGTATTACTTTTTAATACCTTTTAATACCACATTGAACACAATCTAATACCAATTTCACGATAATATCTGCCAAAGAATGACAGAATATCAATAGGGACAATAATGCTTACAATTATTTATTAAGTACATGAATTTGACATTTATGTCCCAGCTAATTTATTAGTTTGACAACATTTAACATGGATTAAAGTTCTCGGTGATTTCAGTCATTATTATAAGATGAAAAAGTATTAGAATGGATCAAACTAGCAATAGGAGAACTAGCAACAGTGAGAACATACACTAGAATTAGTGTTTAGAATTATAATATACCTAAACCGTATAATTTAACATAATACTGTGCTAATTGTTTAGGAAACAGAGCTCTAGTGTGGGAAGCTCCTTTTACGCTTTTACACGGTTTCACTAATAACAGATTCCTCACATCCTTGCCCCTTAGATGATATGCAAGGACATCTGTGTCTCTGCCGCGTCCCTGCCAAGTCAAAGGGGGAGGGGCAAGACAAACCAGAGTACATTTGTGTCTAATTCACAGAATTGGAAGGAAATGTAGTTTTCAGGCATTGCAACACACTTTTAATTGAGAATTGATGCCAAAAATCTAGCCACAAAGGTTTTCACATTTGTGGCTAAGTGAAAGTGCTTTTGTCTCTGTGTTACATAGACTCAGAGGGCTCTCAATATGCAATTCAATATTGTGGTAGATCAGACAATGTGAGCATGGTTCTAGTTTCTTCTTCTTCTTTTATCAAATAGAGCCCCACAAACGTAGCCTACATGCCAGTATGTTCATCTACTGGCAGAGCGGTACTGAAGCAATAAATAAATGTTAGAACATCAGCAACAACAACATCAGTTAGAGAGTCAGGAATCACACGGTTAGTCAGTCGAGTCGGCAGGGAGTGACTTTTTTAAGAGCGGGTGCTGTAGAACAGCCTTATTTGGTTCATATTTATTTATGTTTATTTAATATCCATGATTTGATTAGATTTTCTCTGTTCTCTTTTTTTAGAATCTGATGAAGAAGAAGATGGAAACTGATTTTGATCATCATGATGATGAAGAAGAGACATCCACAGAGACATCCACAATTACACCTGACATCATTGTTGTAGAAAACACGGAAAGCTACAGGTTCCAGTCCACCCAAGCAGGACTGTTCCAATGCAGCGTGACCGGCCTGGTGTTTAAGATGGAGACAGAGACAGATGTAACTTACAGGACAGTCCCTTGGAACCGAAGACTTCCACCCCAGCTTGTCAAGAGGCCTGCAGGACCACTGTTTGACATCAAATGTCCTCAGGGGTCTGTGTGTCAGTTACACCTTCCACACTGTGAGATGGGTGGAGGCAAGTTCTTGTATGTTGTCCATGTGATGGATGATGATGTCATTGAGTTTATCAGGCCCGACTTGATCACAGAATCTCATGTCATCATAAATATAACTGGATTTTCGCCATATGGTCTCATTTGTACAGGTGTACAAATGTTCGCCTCTTTTTTCAACAGTCCAGCTGCCAATCCTATCCCTGTAGATCCTATCCATGTAGATCCTATCCCTGCAGATCTTATCCGTGCAGATCCTATCCATGGAGATCCTATCCGTGCAGATCCTATCCATGTAGATCCTATCCCTGCAGATCCTATCCGTGCATTGTCGTTGCTGTTTTATACACCACCAACGGATGGTAATCCACGTTCAATCCTGAAAGTATTGCTGCTACCGGGGAAAGTTGTGGTGCGTGAAGTGCTGAAGGAAAGGAGAAGCATAGATGAGAAGAGATTTACATTGAAGTCCCTCCCTGCAAACTAATCCCAGATCAAGAGTACACCCTCTCAACAATAAATAAAAGAAAAAGAAAGAAAAAAAGAACTTCCCCTTCCATCATAATTCAACCAAAGCAGGCAACATTTGAAGTTGATGAATCATCTTATACCAATTACATGCCAACATTTGACGTGATCTTAAAGGAAAGGTTTGAGGACATTAAGCTGCTTTTAAAAGACAGTAACACCATGGGAACGCCATATATCCCTTTCATCTCAAACTTTAAGAAGGCAACAAGATCAACGCACACTGAGCAGTCCAGCTGAAGACATACTGTTTTCTGTGCAGAGCAGCTTCATCGAAAGCATTTCGGTTCCCAGTCTCAATTGTGTCGTGGACAAACTCTTTGAGAAGAGGGTGTTAACTGACTCTGAGCAGGAAGAGGCCAATAAGAAGCCAGGGAGGGAGGAGAAGGCACGATTTGTCATCAATACAGTGAGGAAAAAAGGACCTGCTGCAAGTACACTCATGATATCGATTCTCTGTGAAAATGACCCATACCTCTCTGAACATCTTGGGTTGAGGTAAAACTACCGATGTAGTTCCGCTCTTTCCATATGGGTTACATCTGTACGGTCTCTGAGTTAAAATTAGATGAATGAACACGGGGGATTGTAGAAAGAAAGCTGGATCTACTGTATATCCACCACCAAGTGACTTGTTGACAGGCAGCCCTCACTGGACTACAGGCTACGATCACAGGCCTACTGACATGTCTCAGTACCCAGAACCCACACTGAGTTTGTTAAAAAAGGCCTTCCCTTTATTTGCCTGAAATGACCTTTAAAAACCTCTGATACCGCAGGCTTTCATGGCTTGATATTGTTTTTTTTGCACCTTATTGTCTAATATCACGCACAGTATTACCTGCTGCTATGTTGATGTACCTTATGGCTAACCTCATGCAGGCCTACATGCTGTACCGGATGGATATGCTATGTACTGTATATATGTAGATATCTTTAGTTGAATTGTCTTTTCTTCTCCACTTGCTCCCCTTGTCTCTGTACACAGAGCTTGCATTTCATGTTCTTGTCTTTCGGTGTCTTTAATATGACAGCCCACAGTCTTTGCTTGAAAAAGAGATCTTTGATCTCAAGGGTCTACCTTGTAAAATGAAGGTAAAACTAGAAAAAGTGCTCCTCGGAGCACAAGTCTCCGCCAGGTCAGGTACGTTATTGTGGCCTCCTGGTGGCGCTATAATAGGCCAATGTGAAAAGGGTGCCATTTATTCTTAGGTCGTTCACGGCAATCGGACACTGCATTCATGATTTGAGGCATTTTGTTCAAAAAAAATGTTTTGCTAAATTAGACCTGCTGGTGGCGCTATAACAGGCCAATGTGAAAAAGGGTGGAATTTCCTCCTGGGCCTAGTGGGAATGTGTTTGTGAAATTTCACGGAAAATCGCAAGCTGCGTTCATGATTTGAGGCATTTTGTTCAAAACGGACCAATCCTGCAAATTTTGGAAGCGAACCTTAGCCAATGAGGATGGAATATGGGAAATCGGACAGATCCGTGTTGATCACATATGACTATAGATATACTGTGTACCGATTTGCATGACTTCTGGATAAAATCTGTAGGAGTAATGTAAAAAAAATGGGTTTTGCACTAATCGGTCTCCAGGTGGCGCTATAACAGGCCCATGTGAAAAATTGGGGCAGAGGTTCTGAATTGGCATCCAGGGAGTGTGTGTGCACAGTTTCGCAGCGACCGGGCCAACAGAGACAGAGATTAGCTGCTAACACACGGACAGGACTGACGTACACACACGGACACACGCACGGACGGACGGAGGGTAAAACATACTCTCTCGCCATGCCTTTCGGCCTGGCGGAGACCATAAACAAATCAAATCAAAATAACAGTGGAAAACAGTGGCTGGACTGGTCCCTTTAAGGAAACAGACAAAACACATTAGTTGCCAGCCCTAGTATGTCAACATAATGCAAACACTGTATTCAAATCATTAAAAAGAACACAATGCATAAACCTACTTTGCTTTGCAGTGAATGCACACAAAAACTCCTGCAACACAATGGGGGGGACAAGGGCGGGGGACAACTCCAGCACCACAGCTGAGACAGAGGTTGTTCATGCCTTGTTTATTTTACTCTTATTTAAATAAGGCGAAACTAAATGCACAATCCCCATCATGGGGGGGGGGGGGCACATTGTTAAATGGGAATAATGCAGGTCTATGATTGGAAAAGTATTACACACCTTAGCCATTGGCACAAGGGCTTTTTATTAAGCTTTATTGTACATATAAATGTCAGGACATGCAGAAAGGAAAAAAGTGTGGCAGTTTAAAATTAGCTATTCAAAATCAGAGATAGATATGCAGTGGTCTCCCATTACCTTTTGAGATGTCAAAGACCATATAGTGAAATGTCTTTGTGCTAAGGAAATCGTACGTCCTTGTGCTATTGATGGAGTCAAGTTAGTCTATTTATTTACCTTTGAGTAATAACAAAGAAACTATGGTATACATTACACATTCAACTTAAAATGAGATGCTGTGATGCACAGTCTCACATTATGTAGACAATATAACAAGCAGTTCCTTCAACAACCAGGTTCTATTGTTCTGAAGGAATTTGGAACAATCATTTAGGGTTCTATAGGGACTTGAATGGCCCATCGACCTTAATTACTCTTATAATGAATAACAAGAGGTAGGAGAGAGACTCATTCACACATGAGGACATGAATAAAGTATTTATTTTACCTGTAAATGAATGGATAGCCGGGAACTACAGAGAAAAGATCACACGTGATTTATATCTCACTGTTCAAAGTCAGAGGTAGTGTGCACTGTCAGTCTCACAGCATCATTGCCTAAGTCAAAGAGACTACTCAGGCAGATAGTGATTTTGGAATGTAACAAGCATTCTGAAGAGATCATAGGCAATAATGCACAGTGAATCAGCAGTGTTATGAGAATAGAGTTAGGTAGATAGAAAATAAAATGTACCCAGGTCTAAACGTATGCATGTTGATATACCAAAGTATAAAACCATGTCAATCATTTAACCTGCATATGAAGCATTAAGCTAGCCAGGTTTTGTCAACATGGTGGCCGTGGGTCAAGATGGACCAAATGCCTTGGTGTAAATTGAGCCAATTAAACCTAATATTATTCACTATTCATACGTTTTATTATGTCTCTGCTACTCAAATTATGCTGTATGACCTTTCATTTGGATGAATACACTCATTTAAGAGAAGTTTTCAATGTTGTATTAACAATTGCAACTATTAAAAGGTTGTGAATTAAAAACACTTTATATAATTATAATATATAATTTAAATAACCACAAAGAAAATAAATAAGACTATTTGCAAAAGGGAAATGTGTTATTACATTATTTTTGATAAGTGAATACATTATGTGTTCAAGTTTAAACTTGAACATTTAAAATATTGTATGGCTCATTTTACCCATTGAGTTGAAATTGCCCCCTAATGTGGGGCAATTTGGCACAGGGTGTTAGATACTGATTGGTGGAGAGATGGTTCTATTGTTCTCTTTGGCCAATCGTTAAAATGAGTCCATCGTTCCACCTCAGGCTCTCTAGTATAAGAAGAGTTGGTAGTTTTAATTTGTCCACAACTCATCCAGGATATCAATCAGACTTAAGGTAAAGATGAACTCTATCAACATCAACTCTGCTGTACAGGATGGAAACAAAGACCTTGGTATGTTACTTGCTCTCTCTCCTTTTTCATTTCCCCTGTTCTGTAATAGTTCCATCGTGTTTTGTTGCTTTCCTTTTCAAGTCTAAAACATGTCTCATTATTCATGTTGTACTCAATCTTATATGGTGTTTCATTGAAAGTTGACTACTTGCTTAGCTAGATTTGGATGATTTCTGTTTTGCCTCACAGTTCTAACAAATATTCACTTACAATGCAAGTGCTTTTAGTATTACTAAAGTAACCACTTAATACTAGCACATTTAAAAGCTTGCAATGTGTCAAATCATCATGAGTTGTTATGAGCTTTCGGCTACTTTAGCTATGCTATTTTTTATTTAGGTCATTGTTAGTTAATTACTTGACAACATTGTTGGGGATTTATTGCACAATAACAACTATTTTAAAGACCATGAAGTACTGTCTTTCTAACTCTCAACAACTGTCATTGTTTCCAATCCAGTATTGCATCATCAGCCTGGCCTCCCTGTCCTACCAGAGCTGAATGAAAGAAGAAGCTTGGCAAAGCTAAAACACCACTGCTGTGATCAGTGTGGAAAACACTTCCCTAACATCTACAGCCTTAAAATGCACCAAAGAATTCACACTGGAGATAAACCATATGGATGTGATCAGTGTGGACAGCACTTCTCTCAAATGGCAAACCTTAAAAGCCACCAGCGAATTCACACAGGAGAGAAAGCCTATGGATGTGATCAATGTGGACAACACTTCTCAATAATGTCCAGCCTTAAAAGACACCAGAGAATTCACACTGGAGAGAAACCATATGGATGTGATCAGTGTGGACAACACTTCTCTCAAATGACAAACCTTAAAAGCCACCAGAAAATGCACACCGGTGAGAAAGCCTATGGTTGTGATCAGTGTGAACTGCACTTCACTACAATGTCCAAACTTAAATTACACCAGAGAATTCACACTGGAGAGAAACCATATGGGTGTGATCAGTGTGGACAGCATTTCTCTATTATGTCTAACCTAAAAATGCACCAGAGAATCCACACTGGAGAGAAACCCTATGGATGTGATCAGTGTGGACAGAACTTCTCTAATATGTCTAACCTTAAAAGACACCAGAGAATTCACAGAGGGGAGAAATCCTTCCACTGTGATGTGTGTGGAAACGCTTTTATCCATTCACATTATTTAAAAGCTCACCAGGTTGTACATACTGGATTTAAACTGTTTCCTTGTGGTCAGTGTGGAAGGAGTTTTACTACTTCAAGCAGCCGAAAACGTCATGAGCGCACACATATGAAAGATACATCTTATTAATGTTAGCAGTGTGACAACAGCTTTATTATAGAGGATGAGAAACATCAGCAAATCCACATAACCAAGTGTATACATGATAATCCACTATTGCATTTCAAGCATGTGTTTATTAAGGCATAACATGTACATGAGCATGCTGATTCTATGTTTTTGTTATACTGTATTTGTGGAACATGTCCCACCAACATTTTGCTGCAGATAGAAATAAACAAATCTCAATATACCTTTTATTCTCAATCTTATTTGTTGTTTCACTGTAATGTGACCTGTATAATTTTGACATCAAATGTCCTCAGGGGTCTGTGTGTCAGTTACACCTTCCACACTGTGAGATGGGTGGAGGCAAGTTCTTGTATGTTGTCCATGTGATGGATGATGATGTCATTGAGTTTATCAGGCCCGACTTGATCACAGAATCTCATGTCATCATAAATATAACTGGATTTTCGCCATATGGTCTCATTTGTACAGGTGTACAAATGTTCGCCTCTTTTTTCAACAGTCCAGCTGCCAATCCTATCCCTGTAGATCCTATCCATGTAGATCCTATCCCTGCAGATCTTATCCGTGCAGATCCTATCCATGGAGATCCTATCCGTGCAGATCCTATCCATGTAGATCCTATCCCTGCAGATCCTATCCGTGCATTGTCGTTGCTGTTTTATACACCACCAACGGATGGTAATCCACGTTCAATCCTGAAAGTATTGCTGCTACCGGGGAAAGTTGTGGTGCGTGAAGTGCTGAAGGAAAGGAGAAGCATAGATGAGAAGAGATTTACATTGAAGTCCCTCCCTGCAAACTAATCCCAGATCAAGAGTACACCCTCTCAACAATAAATAAAAGAAAAAGAAAGAAAAAAAGAACTTCCCCTTCCATCATAATTCAACCAAAGCAGGCAACATTTAAAGTTGATGAATCATCTTATACCAATTACATGCCAACATTTGACGTGATCTTAAAGGAAAGGTTTGAGGACATTAAGCTGCTTTTAAAAGACAGTAACACCTCAGACTGTGCATGGGAACGCCATATATCCCTTTCATCTCAAACTTTAAGAAGGCAACAAGATCAACGCACACTGAGCAGTCCAGCTGAAGACATACTGTTTTCTGTGCAGAGCAGCTTCATCGAAAGCATTTCGGTTCCCAGTCTCAATTGTGTCGTGGACAAACTCTTTGAGAAGAGGGTGTTAACTGACTCTGAGCAGGAAGAGGCCAATAAGAAGCCAGGGAGGGAGGAGAAGGCACGATTTGTCATCAATACAGTGAGGAAAAAAGGACCTGCTGCAAGTACACTCATGATATCGATTCTCTGTGAAAATGACCCATACCTCTCTGAACATCTTGGGTTGAGGTAAAACTACCGATGTAGTTCCGCTCTTTCCATATGGGTTACATCTGTACGGTCTCTGAGTTAAAATTAGATGAATGAACACGGGGGATTGTAGAAAGAAAGCTGGATCTACTGTATATCCACCACCAAGTGACTTGTTGACAGGCAGCCCTCACTGGACTACAGGCTACGATCACAGGCCTACTGACATGTCTCAGTACCCAGAACCCACACTGAGTTTGTTAAAAA
Source organism: Gymnoscopelus braueri (assembly GCF_963280865.1). Taxonomy (NCBI): domain Eukaryota; kingdom Metazoa; phylum Chordata; class Actinopteri; order Myctophiformes; family Myctophidae; genus Gymnoscopelus; species Gymnoscopelus braueri. The sequence continues at coordinate 33,097,438 of NC_137625.1, read as the reverse complement.
AGGCCTTCCCTTTATTTGCCTGAAATGACCTTTAAAAACCTCTGATACTGAGGCTTTCATGGCTTGATATTGTTTTTTTTGCACCTTATTGTCTAATATCACGCACAGTATTACCTGCTGCTATGTTGATGTACCTTATGGCTAACCTCATGCAGGCCTACATGCTGTACCGGATGGATATGCTATGTACTGTATATATGTAGATATCTTTAGTTGAATTGTCTTTTCTTCTCCACTTGCTCCCCTTGTCTCTGTACACAGAGCTTGCATTTCATGTTCTTGTCTTTCGGTGTCTTTAATATGACAGCCCACAGTCTTTGCTTGAAAAAGAGATCTTTGATCTCAAGGGTCTACCTTGTAAAATGAAGGTAAAACTAGAAAAAGTGCTCCTCGGAGCACAAGTCTCCGCCAGGTCAGGTACGTTATTGTGGCCTCCTGGTGGCGCTATAATAGGCCAATGTGAAAAGGGTGCCATTTATTCTTAGGTCGTTCACGGCAATCGGACACTGCATTCATGATTTGAGGCATTTTGTTCAAAAAAAATTGTTTTGCTAAATTAGACCTGCTGGTGGCGCTATAACAGGCCAATGTGAAAAAGGGTGGAATTTCCTCCTGGGCCTAGTGGGAATGTGTTTGTGAAATTTCACGGAAAATCGCAAGCTGCGTTCATGATTTGAGGCATTTTGTTCAAAACGGACCAATCCTGCAAATTTTGGAAGCGAACCTTAGCCAATGAGGATGGAATATGGGAAATCGGACAGATCCGTGTTGATCACATATGACTATAGATATACTGTGTACCGATTTGCATGACTTCTGGATAAAATCTGTAGGAGTAATGTAAAAAAAATGGGTTTTGCACTAATCGGCCTCCAGGTGGCGCTATAACAGGCCCATGTGAAAAATTGGGGCAGAGGTTCTGAATTGGCATCCAGGGAGTGTGTGTGCACAGTTTCGCAGCGACCGGGCCAACAGAGACAGAGATTAGCTGCTAACACACGGACAGGACTGACGTACACACACAGACACACGCACGGACGGACGGAGGGTAAAACATACTCTCTCGCCATGCCTTTCGGCCTGGCGGAGACCATAAACAAATCAAATCAAAATAACAGTGGAAAACAGTGGCTGGACTGGTCCCTTTAAGGAAACAGACAAAACACATTAGTTGCCAGCCCTAGTATGTCAACATAATGCAAACACTGTATTCAAATCATTAAAAAGAACACAATGCATAAACCTACTTTGCTTTGCAGTGAATGCACACAAAAACTCCTGCAACACAATGGGGGGGACAAGGGCGGGGGACAACTCCAGCACCACAGCTGAGACAGAGGTTGTTCATGCCTTGTTTATTTTACTCTTATTTAAATAAGGCGAAACTAAATGCACAATCCCCATCATGGGGGGGGGGCACATTGTTAAATGGGAATAATGCAGGTCTATGATTGGAAAAGTATTACACACCTTAGCCATTGGCACAAGGGCTTTTTATTAAGCTTTATTGTGCATATAAATGTCAGGACATGCAGAAAGGAAAAAAGTGTGGCGGTTTAAAATTAGCTATTCAAAATCAGAGATAGATATGCAGTGGTCTCCCATTACCTTTTGAGATGTCAAAGACCATATAGTGAAATGTCTTTGTGCTAAGGAAATCGTACGTCCTTGTGCTATTGATGGAGTCAAGTTAGTCTATTTATTTACCTTTGAGTAATAACAAAGAAACTATGGTATACATTACACATTCAACTTAAAATGAGATGCTGTGATGCACAGTCTCACATTATGTAGACAATATAACAAGCAGTTCCTTCAACAACCAGGTTCTATTGTTCTGAAGGAATTTGGAACAATCATTTAGGGTTCTATAGGGACTTGAATGGCCCATCGACCTTAATTACTCTTATAATGAATAACAAGAGGTAGGAGAGAGACTCATTCACACATGAGGACATGAATAAAGTATTTATTTTACATGTAAATGAATGGATAGCCGGGAACTACAGAGAAAAGATCACACGTGATTTATATCTCACTGTTCAAAGTCAGAGGTAGTGTGCACTGTCAGTCTCACAGCATCATTGCCTAAGTCAAAGAGACTACTCAGGCAGATAGTGATTTTGGAATGTAACAAGCATTCTGAAGAGATCATAGGCAATAATGCACAGTGAATCAGCAGTGTTATGAGAATAGAGTTAGGTAGATAGAAAATAAAATGTACCCAGGTCTAAACGTATGCATGTTGATATACCAAAGTATAAAACCATGTCAATCATTTAACCTGCATATGAAGCATTAAGCTAGCCAGGTTTTGTCAACATGGTGGCCGTGGGTCAAGATGGACCAAATGCCTTGGTGTAAATTGAGCCAATTAAACCTAATATTATTCACTATTCATACGTTTTATTATGTCTCTGCTACTCAAATTATGCTGTATGACCTTTCATTTGGATGAATACACTCATTTAAGAGAAGTTTTCAATGTTGTATTAACAATTGCAACTATTAAAAGGTTGTGAATTAAAAACACTTTATATAATTATAATATATAATTTAAATAACCACAAAGAAAATAAATAAGACTATTTGCAAAAGGGAAATGTGTTATTACATTATTTTTGATAAGTGAATACATTATGTGTTCAAGTTTAAACTTGAACATTTAAAATATTGTATGGCTCATTTTACCCATTGAGTTGAAATTGCCCCCTAATGTGGGGCAATTTGGCACAGGGTGTTAGATACTGATTGGTGGAGAGATGGTTCTATTGTTCTCTTTGGCCAATCGTTAAAATGAGTCCATCGTTCCACCTCAGGCTCTCTAGTATAAGAAGAGTTGGTAGTTTTAATTTGTCCACAACTCATCCAGGATATCAATCAGACTTAAGGTAAAGATGAACTCTATCAACATCAACTCTGCTGTACAGGATGGAAACAAAGACCTTGGTATGTTACTTGCTCTCTCTCCTTTTTCATTTCCCCTGTTCTGTAATAGTTCCATCGTGTTTTGTTGCTTTCCTTTTCAAGTCTAAAACATGTCTCATTATTCATGTTGTACTCAATCTTATATGGTGTTTCATTGAAAGTTGACTACTTGCTTAGCTAGATTTGGATGATTTCTGTTTTGCCTCACAGTTCTAACAAATATTCACTTACAATGCAAGTGCTTTTAGTATTACTAAAGTAACCACTTAATACTAGCACATTTAAAAGCTTGCAATGTGTCAAATCATCATGAGTTGTTATGAGCTTTCGGCTACTTTAGCTATGCTATTTTTTATTTAGGTCATTGTTAGTTAATTACTTGACAACATTGTTGGGGATTTATTGCACAATAACAACTATTTTAAAGACCATGAAGTACTGTCTTTCTAACTCTCAACAACTGTCATTGTTTCCAATCCAGTATTGCATCATCAGCCTGGCCTCCCTGTCCTACCAGAGCTGAATGAAAGAAGAAGCTTGGCAAAGCTAAAACACCACTGCTGTGATCAGTGTGGAAAACACTTCCCTAACATCTACAGCCTTAAAATGCACCAAAGAATTCACACTGGAGATAAACCATATGGATGTGATCAGTGTGGACAGCACTTCTCTCAAATGGCAAACCTTAAAAGCCACCAGCGAATTCACACAGGAGAGAAAGCCTATGGATGTGATCAATGTGGACAACACTTCTCAATAATGTCCAGCCTTAAAAGACACCAGATAATTCACACTGGAGAGAAACCCTATGGATGTGATCAGTGTGGACAACACTTCTCTCAAATGACAAACCTTAAAAGCCACCAGAAAATGCACACCGGTGAGAAAGCCTATGGTTGTGATCAGTGTGAACTGCACTTCACTACAATGTCCAAACTTAAATTACACCAGAGAATTCACACTGGAGAGAAACCATATGGGTGTGATCAGTGTGGACAGCATTTCTCTATTATGTCTAACCTAAAAATGCACCAGAGAATCCACACTGGAGAGAAACCCTATGGATGTGATCAGTGTGGACAGAACTTCTCTAATATGTCTAACCTTAAAAGACACCAGAGAATTCACAGAGGGGAGAAATCCTTCCACTGTGATGTGTGTGGAAACGCTTTTATCCATTCACATTATTTAAAAGCTCACCAGGTTGTACATACTGGATTTAAACTGTTTCCTTGTGGTCAGTGTGGAAGGAGTTTTACTACTTCAAGCAGCCGAAAACGTCATGAGCGCACACATATGAAAGATACATCTTATTAATGTTAGCAGTGTGACAACAGCTTTATTATAGAGGATGAGAAACATCAGCAAATCCACATAACCAAGTGTATACATGATAATCCACTATTGCATTTCAAGCATGTGTTTATTAAGGCATAACATGTACATGAGCATGCTGATTCTATGTTTTTGTTATACTGTATTTGTGGAACATGTCACACCAACATTTTGCTGCAGATAGAAATAAACAAATCTCAATATACCTTTTATTCTCAATCTTATTTGTTGTTTCACTGTAATGTGACCTGTATAATTTTGACATCAAATGTCCTCAGGGGTCTGTGTGTCAGTTACACCTTCCACACTGTGAGATGGGTGGAGGCAAGTTCTTGTATGTTGTCCATGTGATGGATGATGATGTCATTGAGTTTATCAGGCCCGACTTGATCACAGAATCTCATGTCATCATAAATATAACTGGATTTTCGCCATATGGTCTCATTTGTACAGGTGTACAAATGTTCGCCTCTTTTTTCAACAGTCCAGCTGCCAATCCTATCCCTGTAGATCCTATCCATGTAGATCCTATCCCTGCAGATCTTATCCGTGCAGATCCTATCCATGGAGATCCTATCCGTGCAGATCCTATCCATGTAGATCCTATCCCTGCCGATCCTATCCGTGCATTGTCGTTGCTGTTTTATACACCACCAACGGATGGTAATCCACGTTCAATCCTGAAAGTATTGCTGCTACCGGGGAAAGTTGTGGTGCGTGAAGTGCTGAAGGAAAGGAGAAGCATAGATGAGAAGAGATTTACATTGAAGTCCCTCCCTGCAAACTAATCCCAGATCAAGAGTACACCCTCTCAACAATAAATAAAAGAAAAAGAAAGAAAAAAAGAACTTCCCCTTCCATCATAATTCAACCAAAGCAGGCAACATTTGAAGTTGATGAATCATCTTATACCAATTACATGCCAACATTTGACGTGATCTTAAAGGAAAGGTTTGAGGACATTAAGCTGCTTTTAAAAGACAGTAACACCTCAGACTGTGCATGGGAACGCCATATATCCCTTTCATCTCAAACTTTAAGAAGGCAACAAGATCAACGCACACTGAGCAGTCCAGCTGAAGACATACTGTTTTCTGTGCAGAGCAGCTTCATCGAAAGCATTTCGGTTCCCAGTCTCAATTGTGTCGTGGACAAACTCTTTGAGAAGAGGGTGTTAACTGACTCTGAGCAGGAAGAGGCCAATAAGAAGCCAGGGAGGGAGGAGAAGGCACGATTTGTCATCAATACAGTGAGGAAAAAAGGACCTGCTGCAAGTACACTCATGATATCGATTCTCTGTGAAAATGACCCATACCTCTCTGAACATCTTGGGTTGAGGTAAAACTACCGATGTAGTTCCGCTCTTTCCATATGGGTTACATCTGTACGGTCTCTGAGTTAAAATTAGATGAATGAACACGGGGGATTGTAGAAAGAAAGCTGGATCTACTGTATATCCACCACCAAGTGACTTGTTGACAGGCAGCCCTCACTGGACTACAGGCTACGATCACAGGCCTACTGACATGTCTCAGTACCCAGAACCCACACTGAGTTTGTTAAAAAAGGCCTTCCCTTTATTTGCCTGAAATGACCTTTAAAAACCTCTGATACCGCAGGCTTTCATGGCTTGATATTGTTTTTTTTGCACCTTATTGTCTAATATCACGCACAGTATTACCTGCTGCTATGTTGATGTACCTTATGGCTAACCTCATGCAGGCCTACATGCTGTACCGGATGGATATGCTATGTACTGTATATATGTAGATATCTTTAGTTGAATTGTCTTTTCTTCTCCACTTGCTCCCCTTGTCTCTGTACACAGAGCTTGCATTTCATGTTCTTGTCTTTCGGTGTCTTTAATATGACAGCCCACAGTCTTTGCTTGAAAAAGAGATCTTTGATCTCAAGGGTCTACCTTGTAAAATGAAGGTAAAACTAGAAAAAGTGCTCCTCGGAGCACAAGTCTCCGCCAGGTCAGGTACGTTATTGTGGCCTCCTGGTGGCGCTATAATAGGCCAATGTGAAAAGGGTGCCATTTATTCTTAGGTCGTTCACGGCAATCGGACACTGCATTCATGATTTGAGGCATTTTGTTCAAAAAAAATGTTTTGCTAAATTAGACCTGCTGGTGGCGCTATAACAGGCCAATGTGAAAAAGGGTGGAATTTCCTCCTGGGCCTAGTGGGAATGTGTTTGTGAAATTTCACGGAAAATCGCAAGCTGCGTTCATGATTTGAGGCATTTTGTTCAAAACGGACCAATCCTGCAAATTTTGGAAGCGAACCTTAGCCAATGAGGATGGAATATGGGAAATCGGACAGATCCGTGTTGATCACATATGACTATAGATATACTGTGTACCGATTTGCATGACTTCTGGATACAATCTGTAGGAGTAATGTAAAAAAAATGGGTTTTGCACTAATCGGCCTCCAGGTGGCGCTATAACAGGCCCATGTGAAAAATTGGGGCAGAGGTTCTGAATTGGCATCCAGGGAGTGTGTGTGCACAGTTTCGCAGCGACCGGGCCAACAGAGACAGAGATTAGCTGCTAACACACGGACAGGACTGACGTACACACACGGACACACGCACGGACGGACGGAGGGTAAAACATACTCTCTCGCCATGCCTTTCGGCCTGGCGGAGACCATAAACAAATCAAATCAAAATAACAGTGGAAAACAGTGGCTGGACTGGTCCCTTTAAGGAAACAGACAAAACACATTAGTTGCCAGCCCTAGTATGTCAACATAATGCAAACACTGTATTCAAATCATTAAAAAGAACACAATGCATAAACCTACTTTGCTTTGCAGTGAATGCACACAAAAACTCCTGCAACACAATGGGGGGGACAAGGGCGGGGGACAACTCCAGCACCACAGCTGAGACAGAGGTTGTTCATGCCTTGTTTATTTTACTCTTATTTAAATAAGGCGAAACTAAATGCACAATCCCCATCATGGGGGGGGGGGGCACATTGTTAAATGGGAATAATGCAGGTCTATGATTGGAAAAGTATTACACACCTTAGCCATTGGCACAAGGGCTTTTTATTAAGCTTTATTGTACATATAAATGTCAGGACATGCAGAAAGGAAAAAAGTGTGGCGGTTTAAAATTAGCTATTCAAAATCAGAGATAGATATGCAGTGGTCTCCCATTACCTTTTGAGATGTCAAAGACCATATAGTGAAATGTCTTTGTGCTAAGGAAATCGTACGTCCTTGTGCTATTGATGGAGTCAAGTTAGTCTATTTATTTACCTTTGAGTAATAACAAAGAAACTATGGTATACATTACACATTCAACTTAAAATGAGATGCTGTGATGCACAGTCTCACATTATGTAGACAATATAACAAGCAGTTCCTTCAACAACCAGGTTCTATTGTTCTGAAGGAATTTGGAACAATCATTTAGGGTTCTATAGGGACTTGAATGGCCCATCGACCTTAATTACTCTTATAATGAATAACAAGAGGTAGGAGAGAGACTCATTCACACATGAGGACATGAATAAAGTATTTATTTTACATGTAAATGAATGGATAGCCGGGAACTACAGAGAAAAGATCACACGTGATTTATATCTCACTGTTCAAAGTCAGAGGTAGTGTGCACTGTCAGTCTCACAGCATCATTGCCTAAGTCAAAGAGACTACTCAGGCAGATAGTGATTTTGGAATGTAACAAGCATTCTGAAGAGATCATAGGCAATAATGCACAGTGAATCAGCAGTGTTATGAGAATAGAGTTAGGTAGATAGAAAATAAAATGTACCCAGGTCTAAACGTATGCATGTTGATATACCAAAGTATAAAACCATGTCAATCATTTAACCTGCATATGAAGCATTAAGCTAGCCAGGTTTTGTCAACATGGTGGCCGTGGGTCAAGATGGACCAAATGCCTTGGTGTAAATTGAGCCAATTAAACCTAATATTATTCACTATTCATACGTTTTATTATGTCTCTGCTACTCAAATTATGCTGTATGACCTTTCATTTGGATGAATACACTCATTTAAGAGAAGTTTTCAATGTTGTATTAACAATTGCAACTATTAAAAGGTTGTGAATTAAAAACACTTTATATAATTATAATATATAATTTAAAGGTAGGGTAAGTGATATTTTTTGGTTAAAACAAAAAGTATTTTTTTAAAAGGTTAAAATACTATATTCTGATAGTAATCATTGCTATAGAGTGTTTTTTCAGTAACAGATGTCTCCCTGTCTCTCCAGCTCTTTAATAAACAGAAAATACATTTTTCGGTAGGTGTCAAAATCTCAGCCAATCAGGAGAAAGTACCCATTTTTAAGCTTAATTTGTATAGTTTTCAGTTCAAATTTTGCATGCTCATTTCTTTGTGTCATCACTTCCAATTTCACTTGTTTAATCTGTGTCCTGATTGAGTTCTCTGTCCTGGTTGGATAAAATTGGAAATGAAACTACAAAAAAAAAAAAAAAAACTACAAAATACATTTTCTGTTTTATAAAGAGCTGGAGAGACATGGAGACTCTTTATATGGACAGGACACCCTATAGTAACGAGTACTATCAGAACATATACCCATTTTGCAATTATTTGAAACTTTGCAAATCACTTACACTACCTTTAAATAACCACAAAGAAAATAAATAAGACTATTTGCAAAAGGGAAATGTGTTATTACATTATTTTTGATAAGTGAATACATTATGTGTTCAAGTTTAAACTTGAACATTTAAAATATTGTATGGCTCATTTTACCCATTGAGTTGAAATTGCCCCCTAATGTGGGGCAATTTGGCACAGGGTGTTAGATACTGATTGGTGGAGAGATGGTTCTATTGTTCTCTTTGGCCAATCGTTAAAATGAGTCCATCGTTCCACCTCAGGCTCTCTAGTATAAGAAGAGTTGGTAGTTTTAATTTGTCCACAACTCATCCAGGATATCAATCAGACTTAAGGTAAAGATGAACTCTATCAACATCAACTCTGCTGTACAGGATGGAAACAAAGACCTTGGTATGTTACTTGCTCTCTCTCCTTTTTCATTTCCCCTGTTCTGTAATAGTTCCATCGTGTTTTGTTGCTTTCCTTTTCAAGTCTAAAACATGTCTCATTATTCATGTTGTACTCAATCTTATATGGTGTTTCATTGAAAGTTGACTACTTGCTTAGCTAGATTTGGATGATTTCTGTTTTGCCTCACAGTTCTAACAAATATTCACTTACAATGCAAGTGCTTTTAGTATTACTAAAGTAACCACTTAATACTAGCACATTTAAAAGCTTGCAATGTGTCAAATCATCATGAGTTGTTATGAGCTTTCGGCTACTTTAGCTATGCTATTTTTTATTTAGGTCATTGTTAGTTAATTACTTGACAACATTGTTGGGGATTTATTGCACAATAACAACTATTTTAAAGACCATGAAGTACTGTCTTTCTAACTCTCAACAACTGTCATTGTTTCCAATCCAGTATTGCATCATCAGCCTGGCCTCCCTGTCCTACCAGAGCTGAATGAAAGAAGAAGCTTGGCAAAGCTAAAACACCACTGCTGTGATCAGTGTGGAAAACACTTCCCTAACATCTACAGCCTTAAAATGCACCAAAGAATTCACACTGGAGATAAACCATATGGATGTGATCAGTGTGGACAGCACTTCTCTCAAATGGCAAACCTTAAAAGCCACCAGCGAATTCACACAGGAGAGAAAGCCTATGGATGTGATCAATGTGGACAACACTTCTCAATAATGTCCAGCCTTAAAAGACACCAGAGAATTCACACTGGAGAGAAACCCTATGGATGTGATCAGTGTGGACAACACTTCTCTCAAATGACAAACCTTAAAAGCCACCAGAAAATGCACACCGGTGAGAAAGCCTATGGTTGTGATCAGTGTGAACTGCACTTCACTACAATGTCCAAACTTAAATTACACCAGAGAATTCACACTGGAGAGAAACCATATGGGTGTGATCAGTGTGGACAGCATTTCTCTATTATGTCTAACCTAAAAATGCACCAGAGAATCCACACTGGAGAGAAACCCTATGGATGTGATCAGTGTGGACAGAACTTCTCTAATATGTCTAACCTTAAAAGACACCAGAGAATTCACAGAGGGGAGAAATCCTTCCACTGTGATGTGTGTGGAAACGCTTTTATCCATTCACATTATTTAAAAGCTCACCAGGTTGTACATACTGGATTTAAACTGTTTCCTTGTGGTCAGTGTGGAAGGAGTTTTACTACTTCAAGCAGCCGAAAACGTCATGAGCGCACACATATGAAAGATACATCTTATTAATGTTAGCAGTGTGACAACAGCTTTATTATAGAGGATGAGAAACATCAGCAAATCCACATAACCAAGTGTATACATGATAATCCACTATTGCATTTCAAGCATGTGTTTATTAAGGCATAACATGTACATGAGCATGCTGATTCTATGTTTTTGTTATACTGTATTTGTGGAACATGTCACACCAACATTTTGCTGCAGATAGAAATAAACAAATCTCAATATACCTTTTATTCTCAATCTTATTTGTTGTTTCACTGTAATGTGACCTGTATAATTTTGACATCAAATGTCCTCAGGGGTCTGTGTGTCAGTTACACCTTCCACACTGTGAGATGGGTGGAGGCAAGTTCTTGTATGTTGTCCATGTGATGGATGATGATGTCATTGAGTTTATCAGGCCCGACTTGATCACAGAATCTCATGTCATCATAAATATAACTGGATTTTCGCCATATGGTCTCATTTGTACAGGTGTACAAATGTTCGCCTCTTTTTTCAACAGTCCAGCTACCAATCCTATCCCTGTAGATCCTATCCATGTAGATCCTATCCCTGCAGATCTTATCCGTGCAGATCCTATCCATGGAGATCCTATCCGTGCAGATCCTATCCATGTAGATCCTATCCCTGCAGATCCTATCCGTGCATTGTCGTTGCTGTTTTATACACCACCAACGGATGGTAATCCACGTTCAATCCTGAAAGTATTGCTGCTACCGGGGAAAGTTGTGGTGCGTGAAGTGCTGAAGGAAAGGAGAAGCATAGATGAGAAGAGATTTACATTGAAGTCCCTCCCTGCAAACTAATCCCAGATCAAGAGTACACCCTCTCAACAATAAATAAAAGAAAAAGAAAGAAAAAAAGAACTTCCCCTTCCATCATAATTCAACCAAAGCAGGCAACATTTGAAGTTGATGAATCATCTTATACCAATTACATGCCAACATTTGACGTGATCTTAAAGGAAAGGTTTGAGGACATTAAGCTGCTTTTAAAAGACAGTAACACCTCAGACTGTGCATGGGAACGCCATATATCCCTTTCATCTCAAACTTTAAGAAGGCAACAAGATCAACGCACACTGAGCAGTCCAGCTGAAGACATACTGTTTTCTGTGCAGAGCAGCTTCATCGAAAGCATTTCGGTTCCCAGTCTCAATTGTGTCGTGGACAAACTCTTTGAGAAGAGGGTGTTAACTGACTCTGAGCAGGAAGAGGCCAATAAGAAGCCAGGGAGGGAGGAGAAGGCACGATTTGTCATCAATACAGTGAGGAAAAAAGGACCTGCTGCAAGTACACTCATGATATCGATTCTCTGTGAAAATGACCCATACCTCTCTGAACATCTTGGGTTGAGGTAAAACTACCGATGTAGTTCCGCTCTTTCCATATGGGTTACATCTGTACGGTCTCTGAGTTAAAATTAGATGAATGAACACGGGGGATTGTAGAAAGAAAGCTGGATCTACTGTATATCCACCACCAAGTGACTTGTTGACAGGCAGCCCTCACTGGACTACAGGCTACGATCACAGGCCTACTGACATGTCTCAGTACCCAGAACCCACACTGAGTTTGTTAAAAAAGGCCTTCCCTTTATTTGCCTGAAATGACCTTTAAAAACCTCTGATACCGCAGGCTTTCATGGCTTGATATTGTTTTTTTTGCACCTTATTGTCTAATATCACGCACAGTATTACCTGCTGCTATGTTGATGTACCTTATGGCTAACCTCATGCAGGCCTACATGCTGTACCGGATGGATATGCTATGTACTGTATATATGTAGATATCTTTAGTTGAATTGTCTTTTCTTCTCCACTTGCTCCCCTTGTCTCTGTACACAGAGCTTGCATTTCATGTTCTTGTCTTTCGGTGTCTTTAATATGACAGCCCACAGTCTTTGCTTGAAAAAGAGATCTTTGATCTCAAGGGTCTACCTTGTAAAATGAAGGTAAAACTAGAAAAAGTGCTCCTCGGAGCACAAGTCTCCGCCAGGTCAGGTACGTTATTGTGGCCTCCTGGTGGCGCTATAATAGGCCAATGTGAAAAGGGTGCCATTTATTCTTAGGTCGTTCACGGCAATCGGACACTGCATTCATGATTTGAGGCATTTTGTTCAAAAAAAATGTTTTGCTAAATTAGACCTGCTGGTGGCGCTATAACAGGCCAATGTGAAAAAGGGTGGAATTTCCTCCTGGGCCTAGTGGGAATGTGTTTGTGAAATTTCACGGAAAATCGCAAGCTGCGTTCATGATTTGAGGCATTTTGTTCAAAACGGACCAATCCTGCAAATTTTGGAAGCGAACCTTAGCCAATGAGGATGGAATATGGGAAATCGGACAGATCCGTGTTGATCACATATGACTATAGATATACTGTGTACCGATTTGCATGACTTCTGGATACAATCTGTAGGAGTAATGTAAAAAAAATGGGTTTTGCACTAATCGGCCTCCAGGTGGCGCTATAACAGGCCCATGTGAAAAATTGGGGCAGAGGTTCTGAATTGGCATCCAGGGAGTGTGTGTGCACAGTTTCGCAGCGACCGGGCCAACAGAGACAGAGATTAGCTGCTAACACACGGACAGGACTGACGTACACACACGGACACACGCACGGACGGACGGAGGGTAAAACATACTCTCTCGCCATGCCTTTCGGCCTGGCGGAGACCATAAACAAATCAAATCAAAATAACAGTGGAAAACAGTGGCTGGACTGGTCCCTTTAAGGAAACAGACAAAACACATTAGTTGCCAGCCCTAGTATGTCAACATAATGCAAACACTGTATTCAAATCATTAAAAAGAACACAATGCATAAACCTACTTTGCTTTGCAGTGAATGCACACAAAAACTCCTGCAACACAATGGGGGGGACAAGGGCGGGGGACAACTCCAGCACCACAGCTGAGACAGAGGTTGTTCATGCCTTGTTTATTTTACTCTTATTTAAATAAGGCGAAACTAAATGCACAATCCCCATCATGGGGGGGGGGGGCACATTGTTAAATGGGAATAATGCAGGTCTATGATTGGAAAAGTATTACACACCTTAGCCATTGGCACAAGGGCTTTTTATTAAGCTTTATTGTACATATAAATGTCAGGACATGCAGAAAGGAAAAAAGTGTGGCGGTTTAAAATTAGCTATTCAAAATCAGAGATAGATATGCAGTGGTCTCCCATTACCTTTTGAGATGTCAAAGACCATATAGTGAAATGTCTTTGTGCTAAGGAAATCGTACGTCCTTGTGCTATTGATGGAGTCAAGTTAGTCTATTTATTTACCTTTGAGTAATAACAAAGAAACTATGGTATACATTACACATTCAACTTAAAATGAGATGCTGTGATGCACAGTCTCACATTATGTAGACAATATAACAAGCAGTTCCTTCAACAACCAGGTTCTATTGTTCTGAAGGAATTTGGAACAATCATTTAGGGTTCTATAGGGACTTGAATGGCCCATCGACCTTAATTACTCTTATAATGAATAACAAGAGGTAGGAGAGAGACTCATTCACACATGAGGACATGAATAAAGTATTTATTTTACATGTAAATGAATGGATAGCCGGGAACTACAGAGAAAAGATCACACGTGATTTATATCTCACTGTTCAAAGTCAGAGGTAGTGTGCACTGTCAGTCTCACAGCATCATTGCCTAAGTCAAAGAGACTACTCAGGCAGATAGTGATTTTGGAATGTAACAAGCATTCTGAAGAGATCATAGGCAATAATGCACAGTGAATCAGCAGTGTTATGAGAATAGAGTTAGGTAGATAGAAAATAAAATGTACCCAGGTCTAAACGTATGCATGTTGATATACCAAAGTATAAAACCATGTCAATCATTTAACCTGCATATGAAGCATTAAGCTAGCCAGGTTTTGTCAACATGGTGGCCGTGGGTCAAGATGGACCAAATGCCTTGGTGTAAATTGAGCCAATTAAACCTAATATTATTCACTATTCATACGTTTTATTATGTCTCTGCTACTCAAATTATGCTGTATGACCTTTCATTTGGATGAATACACTCATTTAAGAGAAGTTTTCAATGTTGTATTAACAATTGCAACTATTAAAAGGTTGTGAATTAAAAACACTTTATATAATTATAATATATAATTTAAAGGTAGGGTAAGTGATATTTTTTGGTTAAAACAAAAAGTATTTTTTTAAAAGGTTAAAATACTATATTCTGATAGTAATCATTGCTATAGAGTGTTTTTTCAGTAACAGATGTCTCCCTGTCTCTCCAGCTCTTTAATAAACAGAAAATACATTTTTCGGTAGGTGTCAAAATCTCAGCCAATCAGGAGAAAGTACCCATTTTTAAGCTTAATTTGTATAGTTTTCAGTTCAAATTTTGCATGCTCATTTCTTTGTGTCATCACTTCCAATTTCACTTGTTTAATCTGTGTCCTGATTGAGTTCTCTGTCCTGGTTGGATAAAATTGGAAATGAAACTACAAAAAAAAAAAAAAAAACTACAAAATACATTTTCTGTTTTATAAAGAGCTGGAGAGACATGGAGACTCTTTATATGGACAGGACACCCTATAGTAACGAGTACTATCAGAACATATACCCATTTTGCAATTATTTGAAACTTTGCAAATCACTTACACTACCTTTAAATAACCACAAAGAAAATAAATAAGACTATTTGCAAAAGGGAAATGTGTTATTACATTATTTTTGATAAGTGAATACATTATGTGTTCAAGTTTAAACTTGAACATTTAAAATATTGTATGGCTCATTTTACCCATTGAGTTGAAATTGCCCCCTAATGTGGGGCAATTTGGCACAGGGTGTTAGATACTGATTGGTGGAGAGATGGTTCTATTGTTCTCTTTGGCCAATCGTTAAAATGAGTCCATCGTTCCACCTCAGGCTCTCTAGTATAAGAAGAGTTGGTAGTTTTAATTTGTCCACAACTCATCCAGGATATCAATCAGACTTAAGGTAAAGATGAACTCTATCAACATCAACTCTGCTGTACAGGATGGAAACAAAGACCTTGGTATGTTACTTGCTCTCTCTCCTTTTTCATTTCCCCTGTTCTGTAATAGTTCCATCGTGTTTTGTTGCTTTCCTTTTCAAGTCTAAAACATGTCTCATTATTCATGTTGTACTCAATCTTATATGGTGTTTCATTGAAAGTTGACTACTTGCTTAGCTAGATTTGGATGATTTCTGTTTTGCCTCACAGTTCTAACAAATATTCACTTACAATGCAAGTGCTTTTAGTATTACTAAAGTAACCACTTAATACTAGCACATTTAAAAGCTTGCAATGTGTCAAATCATCATGAGTTGTTATGAGCTTTCGGCTACTTTAGCTATGCTATTTTTTATTTAGGTCATTGTTAGTTAATTACTTGACAACATTGTTGGGGATTTATTGCACAATAACAACTATTTTAAAGACCATGAAGTACTGTCTTTCTAACTCTCAACAACTGTCATTGTTTCCAATCCAGTATTGCATCATCAGCCTGGCCTCCCTGTCCTACCAGAGCTGAATGAAAGAAGAAGCTTGGCAAAGCTAAAACACCACTGCTGTGATCAGTGTGGAAAACACTTCCCTAACATCTACAGCCTTAAAATGCACCAAAGAATTCACACTGGAGATAAACCATATGGATGTGATCAGTGTGGACAGCACTTCTCTCAAATGGCAAACCTTAAAAGCCACCAGCGAATTCACACAGGAGAGAAAGCCTATGGATGTGATCAATGTGGACAACACTTCTCAATAATGTCCAGCCTTAAAAGACACCAGAGAATTCACACTGGAGAGAAACCCTATGGATGTGATCAGTGTGGACAACACTTCTCTCAAATGACAAACCTTAAAAGCCACCAGAAAATGCACACCGGTGAGAAAGCCTATGGTTGTGATCAGTGTGAACTGCACTTCACTACAATGTCCAAACTTAAATTACACCAGAGAATTCACACTGGAGAGAAACCATATGGGTGTGATCAGTGTGGACAGCATTTCTCTATTATGTCTAACCTAAAAATGCACCAGAGAATCCACACTGGAGAGAAACCCTATGGATGTGATCAGTGTGGACAGAACTTCTCTAATATGTCTAACCTTAAAAGACACCAGAGAATTCACAGAGGGGAGAAATCCTTCCACTGTGATGTGTGTGGAAACGCTTTTATCCATTCACATTATTTAAAAGCTCACCAGGTTGTACATACTGGATTTAAACTGTTTCCTTGTGATCAGTGTGGAAGGAGTTTTACTACTTCAAGCAGCCGAAAACGTCATGAGCGCACACATATGAAAGATACATCTTATTAATGTTAGCAGTGTGACAACAGCTTTATTATAGAGGATGAGAAACATCAGCAAATCCACATAACCAAGTGTATACATGATAATCCACTATTGCATTTCAAGCATGTGTTTATTAAGGCATAACATGTACATGAGCATGCTGATTCTATGTTTTTGTTATACTGTATTTGTGGAACATGTCACACCAACATTTTGCTGCAGATAGAAATAAACAAATCTCAATATACCTTTTATTCTCAATCTTATTTGTTGTTTCACTGTAATGTGACCTGTATAATTTTGACATCAAATGTCCTCAGGGGTCTGTGTGTCAGTTACACCTTCCACACTGTGAGATGGGTGGAGGCAAGTTCTTGTATGTTGTCCATGTGATGGATGATGATGTCATTGAGTTTATCAGGCCCGACTTGATCACAGAATCTCATGTCATCATAAATATAACTGGATTTTCGCCATATGGTCTCATTTGTACAGGTGTACAAATGTTCGCCTCTTTTTTCAACAGTCCAGCTACCAATCCTATCCCTGTAGATCCTATCCATGTAGATCCTATCCCTGCAGATCTTATCCGTGCAGATCCTATCCATGGAGATCCTATCCGTGCAGATCCTATCCATGTAGATCCTATCCCTGCAGATCCTATCCGTGCATTGTCGTTGCTGTTTTATACACCACCAACGGATGGTAATCCACGTTCAATCCTGAAAGTATTGCTGCTACCGGGGAAAGTTGTGGTGCGTGAAGTGCTGAAGGAAAGGAGAAGCATAGATGAGAAGAGATTTACATTGAAGTCCCTCCCTGCAAACTAATCCCAGATCAAGAGTACACCCTCTCAACAATAAATAAAAGAAAAAGAAAGAAAAAAAGAACTTCCCCTTCCATCATAATTCAACCAAAGCAGGCAACATTTGAAGTTGATGAATCATCTTATACCAATTACATGCCAACATTTGACGTGATCTTAAAGGAAAGGTTTGAGGACATTAAGCTGCTTTTAAAAGACAGTAACACCTCAGACTGTGCATGGGAACGCCATATATCCCTTTCATCTCAAACTTTAAGAAGGCAACAAGATCAACGCACACTGAGCAGTCCAGCTGAAGACATACTGTTTTCTGTGCAGAGCAGCTTCATCGAAAGCATTTCGGTTCCCAGTCTCAATTGTGTCGTGGA
This sequence comes from Gymnoscopelus braueri, assembly GCF_963280865.1. Taxonomy (NCBI): domain Eukaryota; kingdom Metazoa; phylum Chordata; class Actinopteri; order Myctophiformes; family Myctophidae; genus Gymnoscopelus; species Gymnoscopelus braueri. The sequence continues at coordinate 33,079,347 of NC_137625.1, read as the reverse complement.
CAAACTCTTTGAGAAGAGGGTGTTAACTGACTCTGAGCAGGAAGAGGCCAATAAGAAGCCAGGGAGGGAGGAGAAGGCACGATTTGTCATCAATACAGTGAGGAAAAAAGGACCTGCTGCAAGTACACTCATGATATCGATTCTCTGTGAAAATGACCCATACCTCTCTGAACATCTTGGGTTGAGGTAAAACTACCGATGTAGTTCCGCTCTTTCCATATGGGTTACATCTGTACGGTCTCTGAGTTAAAATTAGATGAATGAACACGGGGGATTGTAGAAAGAAAGCTGGATCTACTGTATATCCACCACCAAGTGACTTGTTGACAGGCAGCCCTCACTGGACTACAGGCTACGATCACAGGCCTACTGACATGTCTCAGTACCCAGAACCCACACTGAGTTTGTTAAAAAAGGCCTTCCCTTTATTTGCCTGAAATGACCTTTAAAAACCTCTGATACCGCAGGCTTTCATGGCTTGATATTGTTTTTTTTGCACCTTATTGTCTAATATCACGCACAGTATTACCTGCTGCTATGTTGATGTACCTTATGGCTAACCTCATGCAGGCCTACATGCTGTACCGGATGGATATGCTATGTACTGTATATATGTAGATATCTTTAGTTGAATTGTCTTTTCTTCTCCACTTGCTCCCCTTGTCTCTGTACACAGAGCTTGCATTTCATGTTCTTGTCTTTCGGTGTCTTTAATATGACAGCCCACAGTCTTTGCTTGAAAAAGAGATCTTTGATCTCAAGGGTCTACCTTGTAAAATGAAGGTAAAACTAGAAAAAGTGCTCCTCGGAGCACAAGTCTCCGCCAGGTCAGGTACGTTATTGTGGCCTCCTGGTGGCGCTATAATAGGCCAATGTGAAAAGGGTGCCATTTATTCTTAGGTCGTTCACGGCAATCGGACACTGCATTCATGATTTGAGGCATTTTGTTCAAAAAAAATGTTTTGCTAAATTAGACCTGCTGGTGGCGCTATAACAGGCCAATGTGAAAAAGGGTGGAATTTCCTCCTGGGCCTAGTGGGAATGTGTTTGTGAAATTTCACGGAAAATCGCAAGCTGCGTTCATGATTTGAGGCATTTTGTTCAAAACGGACCAATCCTGCAAATTTTGGAAGCGAACCTTAGCCAATGAGGATGGAATATGGGAAATCGGACAGATCCGTGTTGATCACATATGACTATAGATATACTGTGTACCGATTTGCATGACTTCTGGATACAATCTGTAGGAGTAATGTAAAAAAAATGGGTTTTGCACTAATCGGCCTCCAGGTGGCGCTATAACAGGCCCATGTGAAAAATTGGGGCAGAGGTTCTGAATTGGCATCCAGGGAGTGTGTGTGCACAGTTTCGCAGCGACCGGGCCAACAGAGACAGAGATTAGCTGCTAACACACGGACAGGACTGACGTACACACACGGACACACGCACGGACGGACGGAGGGTAAAACATACTCTCTCGCCATGCCTTTCGGCCTGGCGGAGACCATAAACAAATCAAATCAAAATAACAGTGGAAAACAGTGGCTGGACTGGTCCCTTTAAGGAAACAGACAAAACACATTAGTTGCCAGCCCTAGTATGTCAACATAATGCAAACACTGTATTCAAATCATTAAAAAGAACACAATGCATAAACCTACTTTGCTTTGCAGTGAATGCACACAAAAACTCCTGCAACACAATGGGGGGGACAAGGGCGGGGGACAACTCCAGCACCACAGCTGAGACAGAGGTTGTTCATGCCTTGTTTATTTTACTCTTATTTAAATAAGGCGAAACTAAATGCACAATCCCCATCATGGGGGGGGGGGCACATTGTTAAATGGGAATAATGCAGGTCTATGATTGGAAAAGTATTACACACCTTAGCCATTGGCACAAGGGCTTTTTATTAAGCTTTATTGTACATATAAATGTCAGGACATGCAGAAAGGAAAAAAGTGTGGCGGTTTAAAATTAGCTATTCAAAATCAGAGATAGATATGCAGTGGTCTCCCATTACCTTTTGAGATGTCAAAGACCATATAGTGAAATGTCTTTGTGCTAAGGAAATCGTACGTCCTTGTGCTATTGATGGAGTCAAGTTAGTCTATTTATTTACCTTTGAGTAATAACAAAGAAACTATGGTATACATTACACATTCAACTTAAAATGAGATGCTGTGATGCACAGTCTCACATTATGTAGACAATATAACAAGCAGTTCCTTCAACAACCAGGTTCTATTGTTCTGAAGGAATTTGGAACAATCATTTAGGGTTCTATAGGGACTTGAATGGCCCATCGACCTTAATTACTCTTATAATGAATAACAAGAGGTAGGAGACTCATTCACACATGAGGACATGAATAAAGTATTTATTTTACATGTAAATGAATGGATAGCCGGGAACTACAGAGAAAAGATCACACGTGATTTATATCTCACTGTTCAAAGTCAGAGGTAGTGTGCACTGTCAGTCTCACAGCATCATTGCCTAAGTCAAAGAGACTACTCAGGCAGATAGTGATTTTGGAATGTAACAAGCATTCTGAAGAGATCATAGGCAATAATGCACAGTGAATCAGCAGTGTTATGAGAATAGAGTTAGGTAGATAGAAAATAAAATGTACCCAGGTCTAAACGTATGCATGTTGATATACCAAAGTATAAAACCATGTCAATCATTTAACCTGCATATGAAGCATTAAGCTAGCCAGGTTTTGTCAACATGGTGGCCGTGGGTCAAGATGGACCAAATGCCTTGGTGTAAATTGAGCCAATTAAACCTAATATTATTCACTATTCATACGTTTTATTATGTCTCTGCTACTCAAATTATGCTGTATGACCTTTCATTTGGATGAATACACTCATTTAAGAGAAGTTTTCAATGTTGTATTAACAATTGCAACTATTAAAAGGTTGTGAATTAAAAACACTTTATATAATTATAATATATAATTTAAATAACCACAAAGAAAATAAATAAGACTATTTGCAAAAGGGAAATGTGTTATTACATTATTTTTGATAAGTGAATACATTATGTGTTCAAGTTTAAACTTGAACATTTAAAATATTGTATGGCTCATTTTACCCATTGAGTTGAAATTGCCCCCTAATGTGGGGCAATTTGGCACAGGGTGTTAGATACTGATTGGTGGAGAGATGGTTCTATTGTTCTCTTTGGCCAATCGTTAAAATGAGTCCATCGTTCCACCTCAGGCTCTCTAGTATAAGAAGAGTTGGTAGTTTTAATTTGTCCACAACTCATCCAGGATATCAATCAGACTTAAGGTAAAGATGAACTCTATCAACATCAACTCTGCTGTACAGGATGGAAACAAAGACCTTGGTATGTTACTTGCTCTCTCTCCTTTTTCATTTCCCCTGTTCTGTAATAGTTCCATCGTGTTTTGTTGCTTTCCTTTTCAAGTCTAAAACATGTCTCATTATTCATGTTGTACTCAATCTTATATGGTGTTTCATTGAAAGTTGACTACTTGCTTAGCTAGATTTGGATGATTTCTGTTTTGCCTCACAGTTCTAACAAATATTCACTTACAATGCAAGTGCTTTTAGTATTACTAAAGTAACCACTTAATACTAGCACATTTAAAAGCTTGCAATGTGTCAAATCATCATGAGTTGTTATGAGCTTTCGGCTACTTTAGCTATGCTATTTTTTATTTAGGTCATTGTTAGTTAATTACTTGACAACATTGTTGGGGATTTATTGCACAATAACAACTATTTTAAAGACCATGAAGTACTGTCTTTCTAACTCTCAACAACTGTCATTGTTTCCAATCCAGTATTGCATCATCAGCCTGGCCTCCCTGTCCTACCAGAGCTGAATGAAAGAAGAAGCTTGGCAAAGCTAAAACACCACTGCTGTGATCAGTGTGGAAAACACTTCCCTAACATCTACAGCCTTAAAATGCACCAAAGAATTCACACTGGAGATAAACCATATGGATGTGATCAGTGTGGACAGCACTTCTCTCAAATGGCAAACCTTAAAAGCCACCAGCGAATTCACACAGGAGAGAAAGCCTATGGATGTGATCAATGTGGACAACACTTCTCAATAATGTCCAGCCTTAAAAGACACCAGAGAATTCACACTGGAGAGAAACCCTATGGATGTGATCAGTGTGGACAACACTTCTCTCAAATGACAAACCTTAAAAGCCACCAGAAAATGCACACCGGTGAGAAAGCCTATGGTTGTGATCAGTGTGAACTGCACTTCACTACAATGTCCAAACTTAAATTACACCAGAGAATTCACACTGGAGAGAAACCATATGGGTGTGATCAGTGTGGACAGCATTTCTCTATTATGTCTAACCTAAAAATGCACCAGAGAATCCACACTGGAGAGAAACCCTATGGATGTGATCAGTGTGGACAGAACTTCTCTAATATGTCTAACCTTAAAAGACACCAGAGAATTCACAGAGGGGAGAAATCCTTCCACTGTGATGTGTGTGGAAACGCTTTTATCCATTCACATTATTTAAAAGCTCACCAGGTTGTACATACTGGATTTAAACTGTTTCCTTGTGGTCAGTGTGGAAGGAGTTTTACTACTTCAAGCAGCCGAAAACGTCATGAGCGCACACATATGAAAGATACATCTTATTAATGTTAGCAGTGTGACAACAGCTTTATTATAGAGGATGAGAAACATCAGCAAATCCACATAACCAAGTGTATACATGATAATCCACTATTGCATTTCAAGCATGTGTTTATTAAGGCATAACATGTACATGAGCATGCTGATTCTATGTTTTTGTTATACTGTATTAACTAACAATGACCTAAATAAAAAATAGCATAGCTAAAGTAGCCGAAAGCTCATAACAACTCATGATGATTTGACACATTGCAAGCTTTTAAATGTGCTAGTATTAAGTGGTTACTTTAGTGCAGATCCTATCCATGGAGATCCTATCCGTGCAGATCCTATCCATGTAGATCCTATCCCTGCAGATCCTATCCGTGCATTGTCGTTGCTGTTTTATACACCACCAACGGATGGTAATCCACGTTCAATCCTGAAAGTATTGCTGCTACCGGGGAAAGTTGTGGTGCGTGAAGTGCTGAAGGAAAGGAGAAGCATAGATGAGAAGAGATTTACATTGAAGTCCCTCCCTGCAAACTAATCCCAGATCAAGAGTACACCCTCTCAACAATAAATAAAAGAAAAAGAAAGAAAAAAAGAACTTCCCCTTCCATCATAATTCAACCAAAGCAGGCAACATTTGAAGTTGATGAATCATCTTATACCAATTACATGCCAACATTTGACGTGATCTTAAAGGAAAGGTTTGAGGACATTAAGCTGCTTTTAAAAGACAGTAACACCTCAGACTGTGCATGGGAACGCCATATATCCCTTTCATCTCAAACTTTAAGAAGGCAACAAGATCAACGCACACTGAGCAGTCCAGCTGAAGACATACTGTTTTCTGTGCAGAGCAGCTTCATCGAAAGCATTTCGGTTCCCAGTCTCAATTGTGTCGTGGACAAACTCTTTGAGAAGAGGGTGTTAACTGACTCTGAGCAGGAAGAGGTCAATAAGAAGCCAACTGTCATTGTTTCCAATCCAGTATTGCATCATCAGCCTGGCCTCCCTGTCCTACCAGAGCTGAATGAAAGAAGAAGCTTGGCAAAGCTAAAACACCACTGCTGTGATCAGTGTGGAAAACACTTCCCTAACATCTACAGCCTTAAAATGCACCAAAGAATTCACACTGGAGATAAACCATATGGATGTGATCAGTGTGGACAGCACTTCTCTCAAATGGCAAACCTTAAAAGCCACCAGCGAATGCCAACAACCAGAGAATTCACACTGGAGAGAAACCATATGGGTGTGATCAGTGTGGACAGCATTTCTCTATTATGTCTAACCTAAAAATGCACCAGAGAATCCACACTGGAGAGAAACCCTATGGATGTGATCAGTGTGGACAGAACTTCTCTAATATGTCTAACCTTAAAAGACACCAGAGAATTCACAGAGGGGAGAAATCCTTCCACTGTGATGTGTGTGGAAACGCTTTTATCCATTCACATTATTTAAAAGCTCACCAGGTTGTACATACTGGATTTAAACTGTTTCCTTGTGGTCAGTGTGGAAGGAGTTTTACTACTTCAAGCAGCCGAAAACGTCATGAGCGCACACATATGAAAGTTACATCTTATTAATGTTAGCAGTGTGACAACAGCTTTATTATAGAGGATGAGAAACATCAGCAAATCCACATAACCAAGTGTATACATGATAATCCACTATTGCATTTCAAGCATGTGTTTATTAAGGCATAACATGTACATGAGCATGCTGATTCTATGTTTTTGTTATACTGTATTTGTGGAACATGTCACACCAACATTTTGCTGCAGATAGAAATAAACAAATCTCAATATACCTTTTATTCTCAATCTTATTTGTTGTTTCACTGTAATGTGACCTGTATAATTTTGACATCAAATGTCCTCAGGGGTCTGTGTGTCAGTTACACCTTCCACACTGTGAGATGGGTGGAGGCAAGTTCTTGTATGTTGTCCATGTGATGGATGATGATGTCATTGAGTTTATCAGGCCCGACTTGATCACAGAATCTCATGTCATCATAAATATAACTGGATTTTCGCCATATGGTCTCATTTGTACAGGTGTACAAATGTTCGCCTCTTTTTTCAACAGTCCAGCTGCCAATCCTATCCCTGTAGATCCTATCCATGTAGATCCTATCCCTGCAGATCTTATCCGTGCAGATCCTATCCATGGAGATCCTATCCGTGCAGATCCTATCCATGTAGATCCTATCCCTGCAGATCCTATCCGTGCATTGTCGTTGCTGTTTTATACACCACCAACGGATGGTAATCCACGTTCAATCCTGAAAGTATTGCTGCTACCGGGGAAAGTTGTGGTGCGTGAAGTGCTGAAGGAAAGGAGAAGCATAGATGAGAAGAGATTTACATTGAAGACCCTCCCTGCAAACTAATCCCAGATCAAGAGTACACCCTCTCAACAATAAATAAAAGAAAAAGAAAGAAAAAAAGAACTTCCCCTTCCATCATAATTCAACCAAAGCAGGCAACATTTGAAGTTGATGAATCATCTTATACCAATTACATGCCAACATTTGACGTGATCTTAAAGGAAAGGTTTGAGGACATTAAGCTGCTTTTAAAAGACAGTAACACCTCAGACTGTGCATGGGAACGCCATATATCCCTTTCATCTCAAACTTTAAGAAGGCAACAAGATCAACGCACACTGAGCAGTCCAGCTGAAGACATACTGTTTTCTGTGCAGAGCAGCTTCATCGAAAGCATTTCGGTTCCCAGTCTCAATTGTGTCGTGGACAAACTCTTTGAGAAGAGGGTGTTAACTGACTCTGAGCAGGAAGAGGCCAATAAGAAGCCAGGGAGGGAGGAGAAGGCACGATTTGTCATCAATACAGTGAGGAAAAAAGGACCTGCTGCAAGTACACTCATGATATCGATTCTCTGTGAAAATGACCCATACCTCTCTGAACATCTTGGGTTGAGGTAAAACTACCGATGTAGTTCCGCTCTTTCCATATGGGTTACATCTGTACGGTCTCTGAGTTAAAATTAGATGAATGAACACGGGGGATTGTAGAAAGAAAGCTGGATCTACTGTATATCCACCACCAAGTGACTTGTTGACAGGCAGCCCTCACTGGACTACAGGCTACGATCACAGGCCTACTGACATGTCTCAGTACCCAGAACCCACACTGAGTTTGTTAAAAAAGGCCTTCCCTTTATTTGCCTGAAATGACCTTTAAAAACCTCTGATACCGCAGGCTTTCATGGCTTGATATTGTTTTTTTTGCACCTTATTGTCTAATATCACGCACAGTATTACCTGCTGCTATGTTGATGTACCTTATGGCTAACCTCATGCAGGCCTACATGCTGTACCGGATGGATATGCTATGTACTGTATGTAGATATCTTTAGTTGAATTGTCTTTTCTTCTCCACTTGCTCCCCTTGTCTCTGTACACAGAGCTTGCATTTCATGTTCTTGTCTTTCGGTGTCTTTAATATGACAGCCCACAGTCTTTGCTTGAAAAAGAGATCTTTGATCTCAAGGGTCTACCTTGTAAAATGAAGGTAAAACTAGAAAAAGTGCTCCTCGGAGCACAAGTCTCCGCCAGGTCAGGTACGTTATTGTGGCCTCCTGGTGGCGCTATAATAGGCCAATGTGAAAAGGGTGCCATTTATTCTTAGGTCGTTTACGGCAATCGGACACTGCATTCATGATTTGAGGCATTTTGTTCAAAAAAAATGTTTTGCTAAATTAGACCTGCTGGTGGCGCTATAACAGGCCAATGTGAAAAAGGGTGGAATTTCCTCCTGGGCCTAGTGGGAATGTGTTTGTGAAATTTCACGGAAAATCGCAAGCTGCGTTCATGATTTGAGGCATTTTGTTCAAAACGGACCAATCCTGCAAATTTTGGAAGCGAACCTTAGCCAATGAGGATGGAATATGGGAAATCGGACAGATCCGTGTTGATCACATATGACTATAGATATACTGTGTACCGATTTGCATGACTTCTGGATACAATCTGTAGGAGTAATGTAAAAAAAATGGGTTTTGCACTAATCGGCCTCCAGGTGGCGCTATAACAGGCCCATGTGAAAAATTGGGGCAGAGGTTCTGAATTGGCATCCAGGGAGTGTGTGTGCACAGTTTCGCAGCGACCGGGCCAACAGAGACAGAGATTAGCTGCTAACACACGGACAGGACTGACGTACACACACGGACACACGCACGGACGGACGGAGGGTAAAACATACTCTCTCGCCATGCCTTTCGGCCTGGCGGAGACCATAAACAAATCAAATCAAAATAACAGTGGAAAACAGTGGCTGGACTGGTCCCTTTAAGGAAACAGACAAAACACATTAGTTGCCAGCCCTAGTATGTCAACATAATGCAAACACTGTATTCAAATCATTAAAAAGAACACAATGCATAAACCTACTTTGCTTTGCAGTGAATGCACACAAAAACTCCTGCAACACAATGGGGGGGACAAGGGCGGGGGACAACTCCAGCACCACAGCTGAGACAGAGGTTGTTCATGCCTTGTTTATTTTACTCTTATTTAAATAAGGCGAAACTAAATGCACAATCCCCATCATGGGGGGGGGGGGGGCACATTGTTAAATGGGAATAATGCAGGTCTATGATTGGAAAAGTATTACACACCTTAGCCATTGGCACAAGGGCTTTTTATTAAGCTTTATTGTACATATAAATGTCAGGACATGCAGAAAGGAAAAAAGTGTGGCGGTTTAAAATTAGCTATTCAAAATCAGAGATAGATATGCAGTGGTCTCCCATTACCTTTTGAGATGTCAAAGACCATATAGTGAAATGTCTTTGTGCTAAGGAAATCGTACGTCCTTGTGCTATTGATGGAGTCAAGTTAGTCTATTTATTTACCTTTGAGTAATAACAAAGAAACTATGGTATACATTACACATTCAACTTAAAATGAGATGCTGTGATGCACAGTCTCACATTATGTAGACAATATAACAAGCAGTTCCTTCAACAACCAGGTTCTATTGTTCTGAAGGAATTTGGAACAATCATTTAGGGTTCTATAGGGACTTGAATGGCCCATCGACCTTAATTACTCTTATAATGAATAACAAGAGGTAGGAGAGAGACTCATTCACACATGAGGACATGAATAAAGTATTTATTTTACATGTAAATGAATGGATAGCCGGGAACTACAGAGAAAAGATCACACGTGATTTATATCTCACTGTTCAAAGTCAGAGGTAGTGTGCACTGTCAGTCTCACAGCATCATTGCCTAAGTCAAAGAGACTACTCAGGCAGATAGTGATTTTGGAATGTAACAAGCATTCTGAAGAGATCATAGGCAATAATGCACAGTGAATCAGCAGTGTTATGAGAATAGAGTTAGGTAGATAGAAAATAAAATGTACCCAGGTCTAAACGTATGCATGTTGATATACCAAAGTATAAAACCATGTCAATCATTTAACCTGCATATGAAGCATTAAGCTAGCCAGGTTTTGTCAACATGGTGGCCGTGGGTCAAGATGGACCAAATGCCTTGGTGTAAATTGAGCCAATTAAACCTAATATTATTCACTATTCATACGTTTTATTATGTCTCTGCTACTCAAATTATGCTGTATGACCTTTCATTTGGATGAATACACTCATTTAAGAGAAGTTTTCAATGTTGTATTAACAATTGCAACTATTAAAAGGTTGTGAATTAAAAACACTTTATATAATTATAATATATAATTTAAATAACCACAAAGAAAATAAATAAGACTATTTGCAAAAGGGAAATGTGTTATTACATTATTTTTGATAAGTGAATACATTATGTGTTCAAGTTTAAACTTGAACATTTAAAATATTGTATGGCTCATTTTACCCATTGAGTTGAAATTGCCCCCTAATGTGGGGCAATTTGGCACAGGGTGTTAGATACTGATTGGTGGAGAGATGGTTCTATTGTTCTCTTTGGCCAATCGTTAAAATGAGTCCATCGTTCCACCTCAGGCTCTCTAGTATAAGAAGAGTTGGTAGTTTTAATTTGTCCACAACTCATCCAGGATATCAATCAGACTTAAGGTAAAGATGAACTCTATCAACATCAACTCTGCTGTACAGGATGGAAACAAAGACCTTGGTATGTTACTTGCTCTCTCTCCTTTTTCATTTCCCCTGTTCTGTAATAGTTCCATCGTGTTTTGTTGCTTTCCTTTTCAAGTCTAAAACATGTCTCATTATTCATGTTGTACTCAATCTTATATGGTGTTTCATTGAAAGTTGACTACTTGCTTAGCTAGATTTGGATGATTTCTGTTTTGCCTCACAGTTCTAACAAATATTCACTTACAATGCAAGTGCTTTTAGTATTACTAAAGTAACCACTTAATACTAGCACATTTAAAAGCTTGCAATGTGTCAAATCATCATGAGTTGTTATGAGCTTTCGGCTACTTTAGCTATGCTATTTTTTATTTAGGTCATTGTTAGTTAATTACTTGACAACATTGTTGGGGATTTATTGCACAATAACAACTATTTTAAAGACCATGAAGTACTGTCTTTCTAACTCTCAACAACTGTCATTGTTTCCAATCCAGTATTGCATCATCAGCCTGGCCTCCCTGTCCTACCAGAGCTGAATGAAAGAAGAAGCTTGGCAAAGCTAAAACACCACTGCTGTGATCAGTGTGGAAAACACTTCCCTAACATCTACAGCCTTAAAATGCACCAAAGAATTCACACTGGAGATAAACCATATGGATGTGATCAGTGTGGACAGCACTTCTCTCAAATGGCAAACCTTAAAAGCCACCAGCGAATTCACACAGGAGAGAAAGCCTATGGATGTGATCAATGTGGACAACACTTCTCAATAATGTCCAGCCTTAAAAGACACCAGAGAATTCACACTGGAGAGAAACCCTATGGATGTGATCAGTGTGGACAACACTTCTCTCAAATGACAAACCTTAAAAGCCACCAGAAAATGCACACCGGTGAGAAAGCCTATGGTTGTGATCAGTGTGAACTGCACTTCACTACAATGTCCAAACTTAAATTACACCAGAGAATTCACACTGGAGAGAAACCATATGGGTGTGATCAGTGTGGACAGCATTTCTCTATTATGTCTAACCTAAAAATGCACCAGAGAATCCACACTGGAGAGAAACCCTATGGATGTGATCAGTGTGGACAGAACTTCTCTAATATGTCTAACCTTAAAAGACACCAGAGAATTCACAGAGGGGAGAAATCCTTCCACTGTGATGTGTGTGGAAACGCTTTTATCCATTCACATTATTTAAAAGCTCACCAGGTTGTACATACTGGATTTAAACTGTTTCCTTGTGGTCAGTGTGGAAGGAGTTTTACTACTTCAAGCAGCCGAAAACGTCATGAGCGCACACATATGAAAGATACATCTTATTAATGTTAGCAGTGTGACAACAGCTTTATTATAGAGGATGAGAAACATCAGCAAATCCACATAACCAAGTGTATACATGATAATCCACTATTGCATTTCAAGCATGTGTTTATTAAGGCATAACATGTACATGAGCATGCTGATTCTATGTTTTTGTTATACTGTATTTGTGGAACATGTCCCACCAACATTTTGCTGCAGATAGAAATAAACAAATCTCAATATACCTTTTATTCTCAATCTTATTTGTTGTTTCACTGTAATGTGACCTGTATAATTTTGACATAAAATGTCCTCAGGGGTCTGTGTGTCAGTTACACCTTCCACACTGTGAGATGGGTGGAGGCAAGTTCTTGTATGTTGTCCATGTGATGGATGATGATGTCATTGAGTTTATCAGGCCCGACTTGATCACAGAATCTCATGTCATCATAAATATAACTGGATTTTCGCCATATGGTCTCATTTGTACAGGTGTACAAATGTTCGCCTCTTTTTTCAACAGTCCAGCTGCCAATCCTATCCCTGTAGATCCTATCCATGTAGATCCTATCCCTGCAGATCTTATCCGTGCAGATCCTATCCATGGAGATCCTATCCGTGCAGATCCTATCCATGTAGATCCTATCCCTGCAGATCCTATCCGTGCATTGTCGTTGCTGTTTTATACACCACCAACGGATGGTAATCCACGTTCAATCCTGAAAGTATTGCTGCTACCGGGGAAAGTTGTGGTGCGTGAAGTGCTGAAGGAAAGGAGAAGCATAGATGAGAAGAGATTTACATTGAAGTCCCTCCCTGCAAACTAATCCCAGATCAAGAGTACACCCTCTCAACAATAAATAAAAGAAAAAGAAAGAAAAAAATAACTTCCCCTTCCATCATAATTCAACCAAAGCAGGCAACATTTGAAGTTGATGAATCATCTTATACCAATTACATGCCAACATTTGACGTGATCTTAAAGGAAAGGTTTGAGGACATTAAGCTGCTTTTAAAAGACAGTAACACCTCAGACTGTGCATGGGAACGCCATATATCCCTTTCATCTCAAACTTTAAGAAGGCAACAAGATCAACGCACACTGAGCAGTCCAGCTGAAGACATACTGTTTTCTGTGCAGAGCAGCTTCATCGAAAGCATTTCGGTTCCCAGTCTCAATTGTGTCGTGGACAAACTCTTTGAGAAGAGGGTGTTAACTGACTCTGAGCAGGAAGAGGTCAATAAGAAGCCAGGGAGGGAGGAGAAGGCACGATTTGTCATCAATACAGTGAGGAAAAAAGGACCTGCTGCAAGTACACTCATGATATCGATTCTCTGTGAAAATGACCCATACCTCTCTGAACTTCTTGGGTTGAGGTAAAACTACCGATGTAGTTCCGCTCTTTCCATATGGGTTACATCTGTACGGTCTCTGAGTTAAAATTAGATGAATGAACACGGGGGATTGTAGAAAGAAAGCTGGATCTACTGTATATCCACCACCAAGTGACTTGTTGACAGGCAGCCCTCACTGGACTACAGGCTACGATCACAGGCCTACTGACATGTCTCAGTACCCAGAACCCACACTGAGTTTGTTAAAAAAGGCCTTCCCTTTATTTGCCTGAAATGACCTTTAAAAACCTCTGATACCGCAGGCTTTCATGGCTTGATATTGTTTTTTTTGCACCTTATTGTCTAATATCACGCACAGTATTACCTGCTGCTATGTTGATGTACCTTATGGCTAACCTCATGCAGGCCTACATGCTGTACCGGATGGATATGCTATGTACTGTATATATGTAGATATCTTTAGTTGAATTGTCTTTTCTTCTCCACTTGCTCCCATTGTCTCTGTACACAGAGCTTGCATTTCATGTTCTTGTCTTTCGGTGTCTTTAATATGACAGCCCACAGTCTTTGCTTGAAAAAGAGATCTTTGATCTCAAGGGTCTACCTTGTAAAATGAAGGTAAAACTAGAAAAAGTGCTCCTCGGAGCACAAGTCTCCGCCAGGTCAGGTACGTTATTGTGGCCTCCTGGTGGCGCTATAATAGGCCAATGTGAAAAGGGTGCCATTTATTCTTAGGTCGTTTACGGCAATCGGACACTGCATTCATGATTTGAGGCATTTTGTTCAAAAAAAAATGTTTTGCTAAATTAGACCTGCTGGTGGCGCTATAACAGGCCAATGTGAAAAAGGGTGGAATTTCCTCCTGGGCCTAGTGGGAATGTGTTTGTGAAATTTCACGGAAAATCGCAAGCTGCGTTCATGATTTGAGGCATTTTGTTCAAAACTGACCAATCCTGCAAATTTTGGAAGCGAACCTTAGCCAATGAGGATGGAATATGGGAAATCGGACAGATCCGTGTTGATCACATATGACTATAGATATACTGTGTACCGATTTGCATGACTTCTGGATACAATCTGTAGGAGTAATGTAAAAAAAATGGGTTTTGCACTAATCGGCCTCCAGGTGGCGCTATAACAGGCCCATGTGAAAAATTGGGGCAGAGGTTCTGAATTGGCATCCAGGGAGTGTGTGTGCACAGTTTCGCAGCGACCGGGCCAACAGAGACAGAGATTAGCTGCTAACACACGGACAGGACTGACGTACACACACGGACACACGCACGGACGGACGGAGGGTAAAACATACTCTCTCGCCATGCCTTTCGGCCTGGCGGAGACCATAAACAAATCAAATCAAAATAACAGTGGAAAACAGTGGCTGGACTGGTCCCTTTAAGGAAACAGACAAAACACATTAGTTGCCAGCCCTAGTATGTCAACATAATGCAAACACTGTATTCAAATCATTAAAAAGAACACAATGCATAAACCTACTTTGCTTTGCAGTGAATGCACACAAAAACTCCTGCAACACAATGGGGGGGACAAGGGCGGGGGACAACTCCAGCACCACAGCTGAGACAGAGGTTGTTCATGCCTTGTTTATTTTACTCTTATTTAAATAAGGCGAAACTAAATGCACAATCCCCATCATGGGGGGGGGGGGGGCACATTGTTAAATGGGAATAATGCAGGTCTATGATTGGAAAAGTATTACACACCTTAGCCATTGGCACAAGGGCTTTTTATTAAGCTTTATTGTACATATAAATGTCAGGACATGCAGAAAGGAAAAAAGTGTGGCGGTTTAAAATTAGCTATTCAAAATCAGAGATAGATATGCAGTGGTCTCCCATTACCTTTTGAGATGTCAAAGACCATATAGTGAAATGTCTTTGTGCTAAGGAAATCGTACGTCCTTGTGCTATTGATGGAGTCAAGTTAGTCTATTTATTTACCTTTGAGTAATAACAAAGAAACTATGGTATACATTACACATTCAACTTAAAATGAGATGCTGTGATGCACAGTCTCACATTATGTAGACAATATAACAAGCAGTTCCTTCAACAACCAGGTTCTATTGTTCTGAAGGAATTTGGAACAATCATTTAGGGTTCTATAGGGACTTGAATGGCCCATCGACCTTAATTACTCTTATAATGAATAACAAGAGGTAGGAGAGAGACTCATTCACACATGAGGACATGAATAAAGTATTTATTTTACATGTAAATGAATGGATAGCCGGGAACTACAGAGAAAAGATCACACGTGATTTATATCTCACTGTTCAAAGTCAGAGGTAGTGTGCACTGTCAGTCTCACAGCATCATTGCCTAAGTCAAAGAGACTACTCAGGCAGATAGTGATTTTGGAATGTAACAAGCATTCTGAAGAGATCATAGGCAATAATGCACAGTGAATCAGCAGTGTTATGAGAATAGAGTTAGGTAGATAGAAAATAAAATGTACCCAGGTCTAAACGTATGCATGTTGATATACCAAAGTATAAAACCATGTCAATCATTTAACCTGCATATGAAGCATTAAGCTAGCCAGGTTTTGTCAACATGGTGGCCGTGGGTCAAGATGGACCAAATGCCTTGGTGTAAATTGAGCCAATTAAACCTAATATTATTCACTATTCATACGTTTTATTATGTCTCTGCTACTCAAATTATGCTGTATGACCTTTCATTTGGATGAATACACTCATTTAAGAGAAGTTTTCAATGTTGTATTAACAATTGCAACTATTAAAAGGTTGTGAATTAAAAACACTTTATATAATTATAATATATAATTTAAATAACCACAAAGAAAATAAATAAGACTATTTGCAAAAGGGAAATGTGTTATTACATTATTTTTGATAAGTGAATACATTATGTGTTCAAGTTTAAACTTGAACATTTAAAATATTGTATGGCTCATTTTACCCATTGAGTTGAAATTGCCCCCTAATGTGGGGCAATTTGGCACAGGGTGTTAGATACTGATTGGTGGAGAGATGGTTCTATTGTTCTCTTTGGCCAATCGTTAAAATGAGTCCATCGTTCCACCTCAGGCTCTCTAGTATAAGAAGAGTTGGTAGTTTTAATTTGTCCACAACTCATCCAGGATATCAATCAGACTTAAGGTAAAGATGAACTCTATCAACATCAACTCTGCTGTACAGGATGGAAACAAAGACCTTGGTATGTTACTTGCTCTCTCTCCTTTTTCATTTCCCCTGTTCTGTAATAGTTCCATCGTGTTTTGTTGCTTTCCTTTTCAAGTCTAAAACATGTCTCATTATTCATGTTGTACTCAATCTTATATGGTGTTTCATTGAAAGTTGACTACTTGCTTAGCTAGATTTGGATGATTTCTGTTTTGCCTCACAGTTCTAACAAATATTCACTTACAATGCAAGTGCTTTTAGTATTACTAAAGTAACCACTTAATACTAGCACATTTAAAAGCTTGCAATGTGTCAAATCATCATGAGTTGTTATGAGCTTTCGGCTACTTTAGCTATGCTATTTTTTATTTAGGTCATTGTTAGTTAATTACTTGACAACATTGTTGGGGATTTATTGCACAATAACAACTATTTTAAAGACCATGAAGTACTGTCTTTCTAACTCTCAACAACTGTCATTGTTTCCAATCCAGTATTGCATCATCAGCCTGGCCTCCCTGTCCTACCAGAGCTGAATGAAAGAAGAAGCTTGGCAAAGCTAAAACACCACTGCTGTGATCAGTGTGGAAAACACTTCCCTAACATCTACAGCCTTAAAATGCACCAAAGAATTCACACTGGAGATAAACCATATGGATGTGATCAGTGTGGACAGCACTTCTCTCAAATGGCAAACCTTAAAAGCCACCAGCGAATTCACACAGGAGAGAAAGCCTATGGATGTGATCAATGTGGACAACACTTCTCAATAATGTCCAGCCTTAAAAGACACCAGAGAATTCACACTGGAGAGAAACCCTATGGATGTGATCAGTGTGGACAACACTTCTCTCAAATGACAAACCTTAAAAGCCACCAGAAAATGCACACCGGTGAGAAAGCCTATGGTTGTGATCAGTGTGAACTGCACTTCACTACAATGTCCAAACTTAAATTACACCAGAGAATTCACACTGGAGAGAAACCATATGGGTGTGATCAGTGTGGACAGCATTTCTCTATTATGTCTAACCTAAAAATGCACCAGAGAATCCACACTGGAGAGAAACCCTATGGATGTGATCAGTGTGGACAGAACTTCTCTAATATGTCTAACCTTAAAAGACACCAGAGAATTCACAGAGGGGAGAAATCCTTCCACTGTGATGTGTGTGGAAACGCTTTTATCCATTCACATTATTTAAAAGCTCACCAGGTTGTACATACTGGATTTAAACTGTTTCCTTGTGGTCAGTGTGGAAGGAGTTTTACTACTTCAAGCAGCCGAAAACGTCATGAGCGCACACATATGAAAGATACATCTTATTAATGTTAGCAGTGTGACAACAGCTTTATTATAGAGGATGAGAAACATCAGCAAATCCACATAACCAAGTGTATACATGATAATCCACTATTGCATTTCAAGCATGTGTTTATTAAGGCATAACATGTACATGAGCATGCTGATTCTATGTTTTTGTTATACTGTATTTGTGGAACATGTCCCACCAACATTTTGCTGCAGATAGAAATAAACAAATCTCAATATACCTTTTATTCTCAATCTTATTTGTTGTTTCACTGTAATGTGACCTGTATAATTTTGACATCAAATGTCCTCAGGGGTCTGTGTGTCAGTTACACCTTCCACACTGTGAGATGGGTGGAGGCAAGTTCTTGTATGTTGTCCATGTGATGGATGATGATGTCATTGAGTTTATCAGGCCCGACTTGATCACAGAATCTCATGTCATCATAAATATAACTGGATTTTCGCCATATGGTCTCATTTGTACAGGTGTACAAATGTTCGCCTCTTTTTTCAACAGTCCAGCTGCCAATCCTATCCCTGTAGATCCTATCCATGTAGATCCTATCCCTGCAGATCTTATCCGTGCAGATCCTATCCATGGAGATCCTATCCGTGCAGATCCTATCCATGCAGATCCTATCCCTGCAGATCCTATCCGTGCATTGTCGTTGCTGTTTTATACACCACCAACGGATGGTAATCCACGTTCAATCCTGAAAGTATTGCTGCTACCGGGGAAAGTTGTGGTGCGTGAAGTGCTGAAGGAAAGGAGAAGCATAGATGAGAAGAGATTTACATTGAAGTCCCTCCCTGCAAACTAATCCCAGATCAAGAGTACACCCTCTCAACAATAAATAAAAGAAAAAGAAAGAAAAAAAGAACTTCCCCTTCCATCATAATTCAACCAAAGCAGGCAACATTTGAAGTTGATGAATCATCTTATACCAATTACATGCCAACATTTGACGTGATCTTAAAGGAAAGGTTTGAGGACATTAAGCTGCTTTTAAAAGACAGTAACACCTCAGACTGTGCATGGGAACGCCATATATCCCTTTCATCTCAAACTTTAAGAAGGCAACAAGATCAACGCACACTGAGCAGTCCAGCTGAAGACATACTGTTTTCTGTGCAGAGCAGCTTCATCGAAAGCATTTCGGTTCCCAGTCTCAATTGTGTCGTGGACAAACTCTTTGAGAAGAGGGTGTTAACTGACTCTGAGCAGGAAGAGGTCAATAAGAAGCCAGGGAGGGAGGAGAAGGCACGATTTGTCATCAATACAGTGAGGAAAAAAGGACCTGCTGCAAGTACACTCATGATATCGATTCTCTGTGAAAATGACCCATACCTCTCTGAACATCTTGGGTTGAGGTAAAACTACCGATGTAGTTCCGCTCTTTCCATATGGGTTACATCTGTACGGTCTCTGAGTTAAAATTAGATGAATGAACACGGGGGATTGTAGAAAGAAAGCTGGATCTACTGTATATCCACCACCAAGTGACTTGTTGACAGGCAGCCCTCACTGGACTACAGGCTACGATCACAGGCCTACTGACATGTCTCAGTACCCAGAACCCACACTGAGTTTGTTAAAAAAGGCCTTCCCTTTATTTGCCTGAAATGACCTTTAAAAACCTCTGATACCGCAGGCTTTCATGGCTTGATATTGTTTTTTTTGCACCTTATTGTCTAATATCACGCACAGTATTACCTGCTGCTATGTTGATGTACCTTATGGCTAACCTCATGCAGGCCTACATGCTGTACCGGATGGATATGCTATGTACTGTATATATGTAGATATCTTTAGTTGAATTGTCTTTTCTTCTCCACTTGCTCCCCTTGTCTCTGTACACAGAGCTTGCATTTCATGTTCTTGTCTTTCGGTGTCTTTAATATGACAGCCCACAGTCTTTGCTTGAAAAAGAGATCTTTGATCTCAAGGGTCTACCTTGTAAAATGAAGGTAAAACTAGAAAAAGTGCTCCTCGGAGCACAAGTCTCCGCCAGGTCAGGTACGTTATTGTGGCCTCCTGGTGGCGCTATAATAGGCCAATGTGAAAAGGGTGCCATTTATTCTTAGGTCGTTTACGGCAATCGGACACTGCATTCATGATTTGAGGCATTTTGTTCAAAAAAAAATGTTTTGCTAAATTAGACCTGCTGGTGGCGCTATAACAGGCCAATGTGAAAAAGGGTGGAATTTCCTCCTGGGCCTAGTGGGAATGTGTTTGTGAAATTTCACGGAAAATCGCAAGCTGCGTTCATGATTTGAGGCATTTTGTTCAAAACGGACCAATCCTGCAAATTTTGGAAGCGAACCTTAGCCAATGAGGATGGAATATGGGAAATCGGACAGATCCGTGTTGATCACATATGACTATAGATATACTGTGTACCGATTTGCATGACTTCTGGATACAATCTGTAGGAGTAATGTAAAAAAAATGGGTTTTGCACTAATCGGCCTCCAGGTGGCGCTATAACAGGCCCATGTGAAAAATTGGGGCAGAGGTTCTGAATTGGCATCCAGGGAGTGTGTGTGCACAGTTTCGCAGCGACCGGGCCAACAGAGACAGAGATTAGCTGCTAACACACGGACAGGACTGACGTACACACACGGACACACGCACGGACGGACGGAGGGTAAAACATACTCTCTCGCCATGCCTTTCGGCCTGGCGGAGACCATAAACAAATCAAATCAAAATAACAGTGGAAAACAGTGGCTGGACTGGTCCCTTTAAGGAAACAGACAAAACACATTAGTTGCCAGCCCTAGTATGTCAACATAATGCAAACACTGTATTCAAATCATTAAAAAGAACACAATGCATAAACCTACTTTGCTTTGCAGTGAATGCACACAAAAACTCCTGCAACACAATGGGGGGGACAAGGGCGGGGGACAACTCCAGCACCACAGCTGAGACAGAGGTTGTTCATGCCTTGTTTATTTTACTCTTATTTAAATAAGGCGAAACTAAATGCACAATCCCCATCATGGGGGGGGGGGGGGCACATTGTTAAATGGGAATAATGCAGGTCTATGATTGGAAAAGTATTACACACCTTAGCCATTGGCACAAGGGCTTTTTATTAAGCTTTATTGTACATATAAATGTCAGGACATGCAGAAAGGAAAAAAGTGTGGCGGTTTAAAATTAGCTATTCAAAATCAGAGATAGATATGCAGTGGTCTCCCATTACCTTTTGAGATGTCAAAGACCATATAGTGAAATGTCTTTGTGCTAAGGAAATCGTACGTCCTTGTGCTATTGATGGAGTCAAGTTAGTCTATTTATTTACCTTTGAGTAATAACAAAGAAACTATGGTATACATTACACATTCAACTTAAAATGAGATGCTGTGATGCACAGTCTCACATTATGTAGACAATATAACAAGCAGTTCCTTCAACAACCAGGTTCTATTGTTCTGAAGGAATTTGGAACAATCATTTAGGGTTCTATAGGGACTTGAATGGCCCATCGACCTTAATTACTCTTATAATGAATAACAAGAGGTAGGAGAGAGACTCATTCACACATGAGGACATGAATAAAGTATTTATTTTACATGTAAATGAATGGATAGCCGGGAACTACAGAGAAAAGATCACACGTGATTTATATCTCACTGTTCAAAGTCAGAGGTAGTGTGCACTGTCAGTCTCACAGCATCATTGCCTAAGTCAAAGAGACTACTCAGGCAGATAGTGATTTTGGAATGTAACAAGCATTCTGAAGAGATCATAGGCAATAATGCACAGTGAATCAGCAGTGTTATGAGAATAGAGTTAGGTAGATAGAAAATAAAATGTACCCAGGTCTAAACGTATGCATGTTGATATACCAAAGTATAAAACCATGTCAATCATTTAACCTGCATATGAAGCATTAAGCTAGCCAGGTTTTGTCAACATGGTGGCCGTGGGTCAAGATGGACCAAATGCCTTGGTGTAAATTGAGCCAATTAAACCTAATATTATTCACTATTCATACGTTTTATTATGTCTCTGCTACTCAAATTATGCTGTATGACCTTTCATTTGGATGAATACACTCATTTAAGAGAAGTTTTCAATGTTGTATTAACAATTGCAACTATTAAAAGGTTGTGAATTAAAAACACTTTATATAATTATAATATATAATTTAAATAACCACAAAGAAAATAAATAAGACTATTTGCAAAAGGGAAATGTGTTATTACATTATTTTTGATAAGTGAATACATTATGTGTTCAAGTTTAAACTTGAACATTTAAAATATTGTATGGCTCATTTTACCCATTGAGTTGAAATTGCCCCCTAATGTGGGGCAATTTGGCACAGGGTGTTAGATACTGATTGGTGGAGAGATGGTTCTATTGTTCTCTTTGGCCAATCGTTAAAATGAGTCCATCGTTCCACCTCAGGCTCTCTAGTATAAGAAGAGTTGGTAGTTTTAATTTGTCCACAACTCATCCAGGATATCAATCAGACTTAAGGTAAAGATGAACTCTATCAACATCAACTCTGCTGTACAGGATGGAAACAAAGACCTTGGTATGTTACTTGCTCTCTCTCCTTTTTCATTTCCCCTGTTCTGTAATAGTTCCATCGTGTTTTGTTGCTTTCCTTTTCAAGTCTAAAACATGTCTCATTATTCATGTTGTACTCAATCTTATATGGTGTTTCATTGAAAGTTGACTACTTGCTTAGCTAGATTTGGATGATTTCTGTTTTGCCTCACAGTTCTAACAAATATTCACTTACAATGCAAGTGCTTTTAGTATTACTAAAGTAACCACTTAATACTAGCACATTTAAAAGCTTGCAATGTGTCAAATCATCATGAGTTGTTATGAGCTTTCGGCTACTTTAGCTATGCTATTTTTTATTTAGGTCATTGTTAGTTAATTACTTGACAACATTGTTGGGGATTTATTGCACAATAACAACTATTTTAAAGACCATGAAGTACTGTCTTTCTAACTCTCAACAACTGTCATTGTTTCCAATCCAGTATTGCATCATCAGCCTGGCCTCCCTGTCCTACCAGAGCTGAATGAAAGAAGAAGCTTGGCAAAGCTAAAACACCACTGCTGTGATCAGTGTGGAAAACACTTCCCTAACATCTACAGCCTTAAAATGCACCAAAGAATTCACACTGGAGATAAACCATATGGATGTGATCAGTGTGGACAGCACTTCTCTCAAATGGCAAACCTTAAAAGCCACCAGCGAATTCACACAGGAGAGAAAGCCTATGGATGTGATCAATGTGGACAACACTTCTCAATAATGTCCAGCCTTAAAAGACACCAGAGAATTCACACTGGAGAGAAACCCTATGGATGTGATCAGTGTGGACAACACTTCTCTCAAATGACAAACCTTAAAAGCCACCAGAAAATGCACACCGGTGAGAAAGCCTATGGTTGTGATCAGTGTGAACTGCACTTCACTACAATGTCCAAACTTAAATTACACCAGAGAATTCACACTGGAGAGAAACCATATGGGTGTGATCAGTGTGGACAGCATTTCTCTATTATGTCTAACCTAAAAATGCACCAGAGAATCCACACTGGAGAGAAACCCTATGGATGTGATCAGTGTGGACAGAACTTCTCTAATATGTCTAACCTTAAAAGACACCAGAGAATTCACAGAGGGGAGAAATCCTTCCACTGTGATGTGTGTGGAAACGCTTTTATCCATTCACATTATTTAAAAGCTCACCAGGTTGTACATACTGGATTTAAACTGTTTCCTTGTGGTCAGTGTGGAAGGAGTTTTACTACTTCAAGCAGCCGAAAACGTCATGAGCGCACACATATGAAAGATACATCTTATTAATGTTAGCAGTGTGACAACAGCTTTATTATAGAGGATGAGAAACATCAGCAAATCCACATAACCAAGTGTATACATGATAATCCACTATTGCATTTCAAGCATGTGTTTATTAAGGCATAACATGTACATGAGCATGCTGATTCTATGTTTTTGTTATACTGTATTTGTGGAACATGTCCCACCAACATTTTGCTGCAGATAGAAATAAACAAATCTCAATATACCTTTTATTCTCAATCTTATTTGTTGTTTCACTGTAATGTGACCTGTATAATTTTGACATCAAATGTCCTCAGGGGTCTGTGTGTCAGTTACACCTTCCACACTGTGAGATGGGTGGAGGCAAGTTCTTGTATGTTGTCCATGTGATGGATGATGATGTCATTGAGTTTATCAGGCCCGACTTGATCACAGAATCTCATGTCATCATAAATATAACTGGATTTTCGCCATATGGTCTCATTTGTACAGGTGTACAAATGTTCGCCTCTTTTTTCAACAGTCCAGCTGCCAATCCTATCCCTGTAGATCCTATCCATGTAGATCCTATCCCTGCAGATCTTATCCGTGCAGATCCTATCCATGGAGATCCTATCCGTGCAGATCCTATCCATGCAGATCCTATCCCTGCAGATCCTATCCGTGCATTGTCGTTGCTGTTTTATACACCACCAACGGATGGTAATCCACGTTCAATCCTGAAAGTATTGCTGCTACCGGGGAAAGTTGTGGTGCGTGAAGTGCTGAAGGAAAGGAGAAGCATAGATGAGAAGAGATTTACATTGAAGTCCCTCCCTGCAAACTAATCCCAGATCAAGAGTACACCCTCTCAACAATAAATAAAAGAAAAAGAAAGAAAAAAAGAACTTCCCCTTCCATCATAATTCAACCAAAGCAGGCAACATTTGAAGTTGATGAATCATCTTATACCAATTACATGCCAACATTTGACGTGATCTTAAAGGAAAGGTTTGAGGACATTAAGCTGCTTTTAAAAGACAGTAACACCTCAGACTGTGCATGGGAACGCCATATATCCCTTTCATCTCAAACTTTAAGAAGGCAACAAGATCAACGCACACTGAGCAGTCCAGCTGAAGACATACTGTTTTCTGTGCAGAGCAGCTTCATCGAAAGCATTTCGGTTCCCAGTCTCAATTGTGTCGTGGACAAACTCTTTGAGAAGAGGGTGTTAACTGACTCTGAGCAGGAAGAGGTCAATAAGAAGCCAGGGAGGGAGGAGAAGGCACGATTTGTCATCAATACAGTGAGGAAAAAAGGACCTGCTGCAAGTACACTCATGATATCGATTCTCTGTGAAAATGACCCATACCTCTCTGAACATCTTGGGTTGAGGTAAAACTACCGATGTAGTTCCGCTCTTTCCATATGGGTTACATCTGTACGGTCTCTGAGTTAAAATTAGATGAATGAACACGGGGGATTGTAGAAAGAAAGCTGGATCTACTGTATATCCACCACCAAGTGACTTGTTGACAGGCAGCCCTCACTGGACTACAGGCTACGATCACAGGCCTACTGACATGTCTCAGTACCCAGAACCCACACTGAGTTTGTTAAAAAAGGCCTTCCCTTTATTTGCCTGAAATGACCTTTAAAAACCTCTGATACCGCAGGCTTTCATGGCTTGATATTGTTTTTTTTGCACCTTATTGTCTAATATCACGCACAGTATTACCTGCTGCTATGTTGATGTACCTTATGGCTAACCTCATGCAGGCCTACATGCTGTACCGGATGGATATGCTATGTACTGTATATATGTAGATATCTTTAGTTGAATTGTCTTTTCTTCTCCACTTGCTCCCCTTGTCTCTGTACACAGAGCTTGCATTTCATGTTCTTGTCTTTCGGTGTCTTTAATATGACAGCCCACAGTCTTTGCTTGAAAAAGAGATCTTTGATCTCAAGGGTCTACCTTGTAAAATGAAGGTAAAACTAGAAAAAGTGCTCCTCGGAGCACAAGTCTCCGCCAGGTCAGGTACGTTATTGTGGCCTCCTGGTGGCGCTATAATAGGCCAATGTGAAAAGGGTGCCATTTATTCTTAGGTCGTTTACGGCAATCGGACACTGCATTCATGATTTGAGGCATTTTGTTCAAAAAAAAATGTTTTGCTAAATTAGACCTGCTGGTGGCGCTATAACAGGCCAATGTGAAAAAGGGTGGAATTTCCTCCTGGGCCTAGTGGGAATGTGTTTGTGAAATTTCACGGAAAATCGCAAGCTGCGTTCATGATTTGAGGCATTTTGTTCAAAACGGACCAATCCTGCAAATTTTGGAAGCGAACCTTAGCCAATGAGGATGGAATATGGGAAATCGGACAGATCCGTGTTGATCACATATGACTATAGATATACTGTGTACCGATTTGCATGACTTCTGGATACAATCTGTAGGAGTAATGTAAAAAAAATGGGTTTTGCACTAATCGGCCTCCAGGTGGCGCTATAACAGGCCCATGTGAAAAATTGGGGCAGAGGTTCTGAATTGGCATCCAGGGAGTGTGTGTGCACAGTTTCGCAGCGACCGGGCCAACAGAGACAGAGATTAGCTGCTAACACACGGACAGGACTGACGTACACACACGGACACACGCACGGACGGACGGAGGGTAAAACATACTCTCTCGCCATGCCTTTCGGCCTGGCGGAGACCATAAACAAATCAAATCAAAATAACAGTGGAAAACAGTGGCTGGACTGGTCCCTTTAAGGAAACAGACAAAACACATTAGTTGCCAGCCCTAGTATGTCAACATAATGCAAACACTGTATTCAAATCATTAAAAAGAACACAATGCATAAACCTACTTTGCTTTGCAGTGAATGCACACAAAAACTCCTGCAACACAATGGGGGGGACAAGGGCGGGGGACAACTCCAGCACCACAGCTGAGACAGAGGTTGTTCATGCCTTGTTTATTTTACTCTTATTTAAATAAGGCGAAACTAAATGCACAATCCCCATCATGGGGGGGGGGGGGGCACATTGTTAAATGGGAATAATGCAGGTCTATGATTGGAAAAGTATTACACACCTTAGCCATTGGCACAAGGGCTTTTTATTAAGCTTTATTGTACATATAAATGTCAGGACATGCAGAAAGGAAAAAAGTGTGGCGGTTTAAAATTAGCTATTCAAAATCAGAGATAGATATGCAGTGGTCTCCCATTACCTTTTGAGATGTCAAAGACCATATAGTGAAATGTCTTTGTGCTAAGGAAATCGTACGTCCTTGTGCTATTGATGGAGTCAAGTTAGTCTATTTATTTACCTTTGAGTAATAACAAAGAAACTATGGTATACATTACACATTCAACTTAAAATGAGATGCTGTGATGCACAGTCTCACATTATGTAGACAATATAACAAGCAGTTCCTTCAACAACCAGGTTCTATTGTTCTGAAGGAATTTGGAACAATCATTTAGGGTTCTATAGGGACTTGAATGGCCCATCGACCTTAATTACTCTTATAATGAATAACAAGAGGTAGGAGAGAGACTCATTCACACATGAGGACATGAATAAAGTATTTATTTTACATGTAAATGAATGGATAGCCGGGAACTACAGAGAAAAGATCACACGTGATTTATATCTCACTGTTCAAAGTCAGAGGTAGTGTGCACTGTCAGTCTCACAGCATCATTGCCTAAGTCAAAGAGACTACTCAGGCAGATAGTGATTTTGGAATGTAACAAGCATTCTGAAGAGATCATAGGCAATAATGCACAGTGAATCAGCAGTGTTATGAGAATAGAGTTAGGTAGATAGAAAATAAAATGTACCCAGGTCTAAACGTATGCATGTTGATATACCAAAGTATAAAACCATGTCAATCATTTAACCTGCATATGAAGCATTAAGCTAGCCAGGTTTTGTCAACATGGTGGCCGTGGGTCAAGATGGACCAAATGCCTTGGTGTAAATTGAGCCAATTAAACCTAATATTATTCACTATTCATACGTTTTATTATGTCTCTGCTACTCAAATTATGCTGTATGACCTTTCATTTGGATGAATACACTCATTTAAGAGAAGTTTTCAATGTTGTATTAACAATTGCAACTATTAAAAGGTTGTGAATTAAAAACACTTTATATAATTATAATATATAATTTAAATAACCACAAAGAAAATAAATAAGACTATTTGCAAAAGGGAAATGTGTTATTACATTATTTTTGATAAGTGAATACATTATGTGTTCAAGTTTAAACTTGAACATTTAAAATATTGTATGGCTCATTTTACCCATTGAGTTGAAATTGCCCCCTAATGTGGGGCAATTTGGCACAGGGTGTTAGATACTGATTGGTGGAGAGATGGTTCTATTGTTCTCTTTGGCCAATCGTTAAAATGAGTCCATCGTTCCACCTCAGGCTCTCTAGTATAAGAAGAGTTGGTAGTTTTAATTTGTCCACAACTCATCCAGGATATCAATCAGACTTAAGGTAAAGATGAACTCTATCAACATCAACTCTGCTGTACAGGATGGAAACAAAGACCTTGGTATGTTACTTGCTCTCTCTCCTTTTTCATTTCCCCTGTTCTGTAATAGTTCCATCGTGTTTTGTTGCTTTCCTTTTCAAGTCTAAAACATGTCTCATTATTCATGTTGTACTCAATCTTATATGGTGTTTCATTGAAAGTTGACTACTTGCTTAGCTAGATTTGGATGATTTCTGTTTTGCCTCACAGTTCTAACAAATATTCACTTACAATGCAAGTGCTTTTAGTATTACTAAAGTAACCACTTAATACTAGCACATTTAAAAGCTTGCAATGTGTCAAATCATCATGAGTTGTTATGAGCTTTCGGCTACTTTAGCTATGCTATTTTTTATTTAGGTCATTGTTAGTTAATTACTTGACAACATTGTTGGGGATTTATTGCACAATAACAACTATTTTAAAGACCATGAAGTACTGTCTTTCTAACTCTCAACAACTGTCATTGTTTCCAATCCAGTATTGCATCATCAGCCTGGCCTCCCTGTCCTACCAGAGCTGAATGAAAGAAGAAGCTTGGCAAAGCTAAAACACCACTGCTGTGAT
Source organism: Gymnoscopelus braueri (assembly GCF_963280865.1). Classification (NCBI taxonomy): domain Eukaryota; kingdom Metazoa; phylum Chordata; class Actinopteri; order Myctophiformes; family Myctophidae; genus Gymnoscopelus; species Gymnoscopelus braueri. The sequence continues at coordinate 33,050,539 of NC_137625.1, read as the reverse complement.
CAGTGTGGAAAACACTTCCCTAACATCTACAGCCTTAAAATGCACCAAAGAATTCACACTGGAGATAAACCATATGGATGTGATCAGTGTGGACAGCACTTCTCTCAAATGGCAAACCTTAAAAGCCACCAGCGAATTCACACAGGAGAGAAAGCCTATGGATGTGATCAATGTGGACAACACTTCTCAATAATGTCCAGCCTTAAAAGACACCAGAGAATTCACACTGGAGAGAAACCCTATGGATGTGATCAGTGTGGACAACACTTCTCTCAAATGACAAACCTTAAAAGCCACCAGAAAATGCACACCGGTGAGAAAGCCTATGGTTGTGATCAGTGTGAACTGCACTTCACTACAATGTCCAAACTTAAATTACACCAGAGAATTCACACTGGAGAGAAACCATATGGGTGTGATCAGTGTGGACAGCATTTCTCTATTATGTCTAACCTAAAAATGCACCAGAGAATCCACACTGGAGAGAAACCCTATGGATGTGATCAGTGTGGACAGAACTTCTCTAATATGTCTAACCTTAAAAGACACCAGAGAATTCACAGAGGGGAGAAATCCTTCCACTGTGATGTGTGTGGAAACGCTTTTATCCATTCACATTATTTAAAAGCTCACCAGGTTGTACATACTGGATTTAAACTGTTTCCTTGTGGTCAGTGTGGAAGGAGTTTTACTACTTCAAGCAGCCGAAAACGTCATGAGCGCACACATATGAAAGATACATCTTATTAATGTTAGCAGTGTGACAACAGCTTTATTATAGAGGATGAGAAACATCAGCAAATCCACATAACCAAGTGTATACATGATAATCCACTATTGCATTTCAAGCATGTGTTTATTAAGGCATAACATGTACATGAGCATGCTGATTCTATGTTTTTGTTATACTGTATTTGTGGAACATGTCCCACCAACATTTTGCTGCAGATAGAAATAAACAAATCTCAATATACCTTTTATTCTCAATCTTATTTGTTGTTTCACTGTAATGTGACCTGTATAATTTTGACATCAAATGTCCTCAGGGGTCTGTGTGTCAGTTACACCTTCCACACTGTGAGATGGGTGGAGGCAAGTTCTTGTATGTTGTCCATGTGATGGATTATGATGTCATTGAGTTTATCAGGCCCGACTTGATCACAGAATCTCATGTCATCATAAATATAACTGGATTTTCGCCATATGGTCTCATTTGTACAGGTGTACAAATGTTCGCCTCTTTTTTCAACAGTCCAGCTGCCAATCCTATCCCTGTAGATCCTATCCATGTAGATCCTATCCCTGCAGATCTTATCCGTGCAGATCCTATCCATGGAGATCCTATCCGTGCAGATCCTATCCATGTAGATCCTATCCCTGCAGATCCTATCCGTGCATTGTCGTTGCTGTTTTATACACCACCAACGGATGGTAATCCACGTTCAATCCTGAAAGTATTGCTGCTACCGGGGAAAGTTGTGGTGCGTGAAGTGCTGAAGGAAAGGAGAAGCATAGATGAGAAGAGATTTACATTGAAGTCCCTCCCTGCAAACTAATCCCAGATCAAGAGTACACCCTCTCAACAATAAATAAAAGAAAAAGAAAGAAAAAAAGAACTTCCCCTTCCATCATAATTCAACCAAAGCAGGCAACATTTGAAGTTGATGAATCATCTTATACCAATTACATGCCAACATTTGACGTGATCTTAAAGGAAAGGTTTGAGGACATTAAGCTGCTTTTAAAAGACAGTAACACCTCAGACTGTGCATGGGAACGCCATATATCCCTTTCATCTCAAACTTTAAGAAGGCAACAAGATCAACGCACACTGAGCAGTCCAGCTGAAGACATACTGTTTTCTGTGCAGAGCAGCTTCATCGAAAGCATTTCGGTTCCCAGTCTCAATTGTGTCGTGGACAAACTCTTTGAGAAGAGGGTGTTAACTGACTCTGAGCAGGAAGAGGTCAATAAGAAGCCAACTGTCATTGTTTCCAATCCAGTATTGCATCATCAGCCTGGCCTCCCTGTCCTACCAGAGCTGAATGAAAGAAGAAGCTTGGCAAAGCTAAAACACCACTGCTGTGATCAGTGTGGAAAACACTTCCCTAACATCTACAGCCTTAAAATGCACCAAAGAATTCACACTGGAGATAAACCATATGGATGTGATCAGTGTGGACAGCACTTCTCTCAAATGGCAAACCTTAAAAGCCACCAGCGAATGCCAACAACCAGAGAATTCACACTGGAGAGAAACCATATGGGTGTGATCAGTGTGGACAGCATTTCTCTATTATGTCTAACCTAAAAATGCACCAGAGAATCCACACTGGAGAGAAACCCTATGGATGTGATCAGTGTGGACAGAACTTCTCTAATATGTCTAACCTTAAAAGACACCAGAGAATTCACAGAGGGGAGAAATCCTTCCACTGTGATGTGTGTGGAAACGCTTTTATCCATTCACATTATTTAAAAGCTCACCAGGTTGTACATACTGGATTTAAACTGTTTCCTTGTGGTCAGTGTGGAAGGAGTTTTACTACTTCAAGCAGCCGAAAACGTCATGAGCGCACACATATGAAAGATACATCTTATTAATGTTAGCAGTGTGACAACAGCTTTATTATAGAGGATGAGAAACATCAGCAAATCCACATAACCAAGTGTATACATGATAATCCACTATTGCATTTCAAGCATGTGTTTATTAAGGCATAACATGTACATGAGCATGCTGATTCTATGTTTTTGTTATACTGTATTTGTGGAACATGTCCCACCAACATTTTGCTGCAGATAGAAATAAACAAATCTCAATATACCTTTTATTCTCAATCTTATTTGTTGTTTCACTGTAATGTGACCTGTATAATTTTGACATCAAATGTCCTCAGGGGTCTGTGTGTCAGTTACACCTTCCACACTGTGAGATGGGTGGAGGCAAGTTCTTGTATGTTGTCCATGTGATGGATTATGATGTCATTGAGTTTATCAGGCCCGACTTGATCACAGAATCTCATGTCATCATAAATATAACTGGATTTTCGCCATATGGTCTCATTTGTACAGGTGTACAAATGTTCGCCTCTTTTTTCAACAGTCCAGCTGCCAATCCTATCCCTGTAGATCCTATCCATGTAGATCCTATCCCTGCAGATCTTATCCGTGCAGATCCTATCCATGGAGATCCTATCCGTGCAGATCCTATCCATGTAGATCCTATCCCTGCAGATCCTATCCGTGCATTGTCGTTGCTGTTTTATACACCACCAACGGATGGTAATCCACGTTCAATCCTGAAAGTATTGCTGCTACCGGGGAAAGTTGTGGTGCGTGAAGTGCTGAAGGAAAGGAGAAGCATAGATGAGAAGAGATTTACATTGAAGTCCCTCCCTGCAAACTAATCCCAGATCAAGAGTACACCCTCTCAACAATAAATAAAAGAAAAAGAAAGAAAAAAAGAACTTCCCCTTCCATCATAATTCAACCAAAGCAGGCAACATTTGAAGTTGATGAATCATCTTATACCAATTACATGCCAACATTTGACGTGATCTTAAAGGAAAGGTTTGAGGACATTAAGCTGCTTTTAAAAGACAGTAACACCTCAGACTGTGCATGGGAACGCCATATATCCCTTTCATCTCAAACTTTAAGAAGGCAACAAGATCAACGCACACTGAGCAGTCCAGCTGAAGACATACTGTTTTCTGTGCAGAGCAGCTTCATCGAAAGCATTTCGGTTCCCAGTCTCAATTGTGTCGTGGACAAACTCTTTGAGAAGAGGGTGTTAACTGACTCTGAGCAGGAAGAGGTCAATAAGAAGCCAACTGTCATTGTTTCCAATCCAGTATTGCATCATCAGCCTGGCCTCCCTGTCCTACCAGAGCTGAATGAAAGAAGAAGCTTGGCAAAGCTAAAACACCACTGCTGTGATCAGTGTGGAAAACACTTCCCTAACATCTACAGCCTTAAAATGCACCAAAGAATTCACACTGGAGATAAACCATATGGATGTGATCAGTGTGGACAGCACTTCTCTCAAATGGCAAACCTTAAAAGCCACCAGCGAATGCCAACAACCAGAGAATTCACACTGGAGAGAAACCATATGGGTGTGATCAGTGTGGACAGCATTTCTCTATTATGTCTAACCTAAAAATGCACCAGAGAATCCACACTGGAGAGAAACCCTATGGATGTGATCAGTGTGGACAGAACTTCTCTAATATGTCTAACCTTAAAAGACACCAGAGAATTCACAGAGGGGAGAAATCCTTCCACTGTGATGTGTGTGGAAACGCTTTTATCCATTCACATTATTTAAAAGCTCACCAGGTTGTACATACTGGATTTAAACTGTTTCCTTGTGGTCAGTGTGGAAGGAGTTTTACTACTTCAAGCAGCCGAAAACGTCATGAGCGCACACATATGAAAGATACATCTTATTAATGTTAGCAGTGTGACAACAGCTTTATTATAGAGGATGAGAAACATCAGCAAATCCACATAACCAAGTGTATACATGATAATCCACTATTGCATTTCAAGCATGTGTTTATTAAGGCATAACATGTACATGAGCATGCTGATTCTATGTTTTTGTTATACTGTATTTGTGGAACATGTCCCACCAACATTTTGCTGCAGATAGAAATAAACAAATCTCAATATACCTTTTATTCTCAATCTTATTTGTTGTTTCACTGTAATGTGACCTGTATAATTTTGACATCAAATGTCCTCAGGGGTCTGTGTGTCAGTTACACCTTCCACACTGTGAGATGGGTGGAGGCAAGTTCCTGTATGTTGTCCATGTGATGGATGATGATGTCATTGAGTTTATCAGGCCCGACTTGATCACAGAATCTCATGTCATCATAAATATAACTGGATTTTCGCCATATGGTCTCATTTGTACAGGTGTACAAATGTTCGCCTCTTTTTTCAACAGTCCAGCTGCCAATCCTATCCCTGTAGATCCTATCCATGTAGATCCTATCCCTGCAGATCTTATCCGTGCAGATCCTATCCATGGAGATCCTATCCGTGCAGATCCTATCCATGTAGATCCTATCCCTGCAGATCCTATCCGTGCATTGTCGTTGCTGTTTTATACACCACCAACGGATGGTAATCCACGTTCAATCCTGAAAGTATTGCTGCTACCGGGGAAAGTTGTGGTGCGTGAAGTGCTGAAGGAAAGGAGAAGCATAGATGAGAAGAGATTTACATTGAAGTCCCTCCCTGCAAACTAATCCCAGATCAAGAGTACACCCTCTCAACAATAAATAAAAGAAAAAGAAAGAAAAAAAGAACTTCCCCTTCCATCATAATTCAACCAAAGCAGGCAACATTTAAAGTTGATGAATCATCTTATACCAATTACATGCCAACATTTGACGTGATCTTAAAGGAAAGGTTTGAGGACATTAAGCTGCTTTTAAAAGACAGTAACACCTCAGACTGTGCATGGGAACGCCATATATCCCTTTCATCTCAAACTTTAAGAAGGCAACAAGATCAACGCACACTGAGCAGTCCAGCTGAAGACATACTGTTTTCTGTGCAGAGCAGCTTCATCGAAAGCATTTCGGTTCCCAGTCTCAATTGTGTCGTGGACAAACTCTTTGAGAAGAGGGTGTTAACTGACTCTGAGCAGGAAGAGGCCAATAAGAAGCCAGGGAGGGAGGAGAAGGCACGATTTGTCATCAATACAGTGAGGAAAAAAGGACCTGCTGCAAGTACACTCATGATATCGATTCTCTGTGAAAATGACCCATACCTCTCTGAACATCTTGGGTTGAGGTAAAACTACCGATGTAGTTCCGCTCTTTCCATATGGGTTACATCTGTACGGTCTCTGAGTTAAAATTAGATGAATGAACACGGGGGATTGTAGAAAGAAAGCTGGATCTACTGTATATCCACCACCAAGTGACTTGTTGACAGGCAGCCCTCACTGGACTACAGGCTACGATCACAGGCCTACTGACATGTCTCAGTACCCAGAACCCACACTGAGTTTGTTAAAAAAGGCCTTCCCTTTATTTGCCTGAAATGACCTTTAAAAACCTCTGATACCGCAGGCTTTCATGGCTTGATATTGTTTTTTTTGCACCTTATTGTCTAATATCACGCACAGTATTACCTGCTGCTATGTTGATGTACCTTATGGCTAACCTCATGCAGGCCTACATGCTGTACCGGATGGATATGCTATGTACTGTATATATGTAGATATCTTTAGTTGAATTGTCTTTTCTTCTCCACTTGCTCCCCTTGTCTCTGTACACAGAGCTTGCATTTCATGTTCTTGTCTTTCGGTGTCTTTAATATGACAGCCCACAGTCTTTGCTTGAAAAAGAGATCTTTGATCTCAAGGGTCTACCTTGTAAAATGAAGGTAAAACTAGAAAAAGTGCTCCTCGGAGCACAAGTCTCCGCCAGGTCAGGTACGTTATTGTGGCCTCCTGGTGGCGCTATAATAGGCCAATGTGAAAAGGGTGCCATTTATTCTTAGGTCGTTCACGGCAATCGGACACTGCATTCATGATTTGAGGCATTTTGTTCAAAAAAAATTGTTTTGCTAAATTAGACCTGCTGGTGGCGCTATAACAGGCCAATGTGAAAAAGGGTGGAATTTCCTCCTGGGCCTAGTGGGAATGTGTTTGTGAAATTTCACGGAAAATCGCAAGCTGCGTTCATGATTTGAGCCATTTTGTTCAAAACGGACCAATCCTGCAAATTTTGGAAGCGAACCTTAGCCAATGAGGATGGAATATGGGAAATCGGACAGATCCGTGTTGATCACATATGACTATAGATATACTGTGTACCGATTTGCATGACTTCTGGATAAAATCTGTAGGAGTAATGTAAAAAAAATGGGTTTTGCACTAATCGGCCTCCAGGTGGCGCTATAACAGGCCCATGTGAAAAATTGGGGCAGAGGTTCTGAATTGGCATCCAGGGAGTGTGTGTGCACAGTTTCGCAGCGACCGGGCCAACAGAGACAGAGATTAGCTGCTAACACACGGACAGGACTGACGTACACACACGGACACACGCACGGACGGACGGAGGGTAAAACATACTCTCTCGCCATGCCTTTCGGCCTGGCGGAGACCATAAACAAATCAAATCAAAATAACAGTGGAAAACAGTGGCTGGACTGGTCCCTTTAAGGAAACAGACAAAACACATTAGTTGCCAGCCCTAGTATGTCAACATAATGCAAACACTGTATTCAAATCATTAAAAAGAACACAATGCATAAACCTACTTTGCTTTGCAGTGAATGCACACAAAAACTCCTGCAACACAATGGGGGGGACAAGGGCGGGGGACAACTCCAGCACCACAGCTGAGACAGAGGTTGTTCATGCCTTGTTTATTTTACTCTTATTTAAATAAGGCGAAACTAAATGCACAATCCCCATCATGGGGGGGGGGGGCACATTGTTAAATGGGAATAATGCAGGTCTATGATTGGAAAAGTATTACACACCTTAGCCATTGGCACAAGGGCTTTTTATTAAGCTTGATTGTGCATATAAATGTCAGGACATGCAGAAAGGAAAAAAGTGTGGCGGTTTAAAATTAGCTATTCAAAATCAGAGATAGATATGCAGTGGTCTCCCATTACCTTTTGAGATGTCAAAGACCATATAGTGAAATGTCTTTGTGCTAAGGAAATCGTACGTCCTTGTGCTATTGATGGAGTCAAGTTAGTCTATTTATTTACCTTTGAGTAATAACAAAGAAACTATGGTATACATTACACATTCAACTTAAAATGAGATGCTGTGATGCACAGTCTCACATTATGTAGACAATATAACAAGCAGTTCCTTCAACAACCAGGTTCTATTGTTCTGAAGGAATTTGGAACAATCATTTAGGGTTCTATAGGGACTTGAATGGCCCATCGACCTTAATTACTCTTATAATGAATAACAAGAGGTAGGAGAGAGACTCATTCACACATGAGGACATGAATAAAGTATTTATTTTACATGTAAATGAATGGATAGCCGGGAACTACAGAGAAAAGATCACACGTGATTTATATCTCACTGTTCAAAGTCAGAGGTAGTGTGCACTGTCAGTCTCACAGCATCATTGCCTAAGTCAAAGAGACTACTCAGGCAGATAGTGATTTTGGAATGTAACAAGCATTCTGAAGAGATCATAGGCAATAATGCACAGTGAATCAGCAGTGTTATGAGAATAGAGTTAGGTAGATAGAAAATAAAATGTACCCAGGTCTAAACGTATGCATGTTGATATACCAAAGTATAAAACCATGTCAATCATTTAACCTGCATATGAAGCATTAAGCTAGCCAGGTTTTGTCAACATGGTGGCCGTGGGTCAAGATGGACCAAATGCCTTGGTGTAAATTGAGCCAATTAAACCTAATATTATTCACTATTCATACGTTTTATTATGTCTCTGCTACTCAAATTATGCTGTATGACCTTTCATTTGGATGAATACACTCATTTAAGAGAAGTTTTCAATGTTGTATTAACAATTGCAACTATTAAAAGGTTGTGAATTAAAAACACTTTATATAATTATAATATATAATTTAAATAACCACAAAGAAAATAAATAAGACTATTTGCAAAAGGGAAATGTGTTATTACATTATTTTTGATAAGTGAATACATTATGTGTTCAAGTTTAAACTTGAACATTTAAAATATTGTATGGCTCATTTTACCCATTGAGTTGAAATTGCCCCCTAATGTGGGGCAATTTGGCACAGGGTGTTAGATACTGATTGGTGGAGAGATGGTTCTATTGTTCTCTTTGGCCAATCGTTAAAATGAGTCCATCGTTCCACCTCAGGCTCTCTAGTATAAGAAGAGTTGGTAGTTTTAATTTGTCCACAACTCATCCAGGATATCAATCAGACTTAAGGTAAAGATGAACTCTATCAACATCAACTCTGCTGTACAGGATGGAAACAAAGACCTTGGTATGTTACTTGCTCTCTCTCCTTTTTCATTTCCCCTGTTCTGTAATAGTTCCATCGTGTTTTGTTGCTTTCCTTTTCAAGTCTAAAACATGTCTCATTATTCATGTTGTACTCAATCTTATATGGTGTTTCATTGAAAGTTGACTACTTGCTTAGCTAGATTTGGATGATTTCTGTTTTGCCTCACAGTTCTAACAAATATTCACTTACAATGCAAGTGCTTTTAGTATTACTAAAGTAACCACTTAATACTAGCACATTTAAAAGCTTGCAATGTGTCAAATCATCATGAGTTGTTATGAGCTTTCGGCTACTTTAGCTATGCTATTTTTTATTTAGGTCATTGTTAGTTAATTACTTGACAACATTGTTGGGGATTTATTGCACAATAACAACTATTTTAAAGACCATGAAGTACTGTCTTTCTAACTCTCAACAACTGTCATTGTTTCCAATCCAGTATTGCATCATCAGCCTGGCCTCCCTGTCCTACCAGAGCTGAATGAAAGAAGAAGCTTGGCAAAGCTAAAACACCACTGCTGTGATCAGTGTGGAAAACACTTCCCTAACATCTACAGCCTTAAAATGCACCAAAGAATTCACACTGGAGATAAACCATATGGATGTGATCAGTGTGGACAGCACTTCTCTCAAATGGCAAACCTTAAAAGCCACCAGCGAATTCACACAGGAGAGAAAGCCTATGGATGTGATCAATGTGGACAACACTTCTCAATAATGTCCAGCCTTAAAAGACACCAGAGAATTCACACTGGAGAGAAACCCTATGGATGTGATCAGTGTGGACAACACTTCTCTCAAATGACAAACCTTAAAAGCCACCAGAAAATGCACACCGGTGAGAAAGCCTATGGTTGTGATCAGTGTGAACTGCACTTCACTACAATGTCCAAACTTAAATTACACCAGAGAATTCACACTGGAGAGAAACCATATGGGTGTGATCAGTGTGGACAGCATTTCTCTATTATGTCTAACCTAAAAATGCACCAGAGAATCCACACTGGAGAGAAACCCTATGGATGTGATCAGTGTGGACAGAACTTCTCTAATATGTCTAACCTTAAAAGACACCAGAGAATTCACAGAGGGGAGAAATCCTTCCACTGTGATGTGTGTGGAAACGCTTTTATCCATTCACATTATTTAAAAGCTCACCAGGTTGTACATACTGGATTTAAACTGTTTCCTTGTGGTCAGTGTGGAAGGAGTTTTACTACTTCAAGCAGTCGAAAACGTCATGAGCGCACACATATGAAAGATACATCTTATTAATGTTAGCAGTGTGACAACAGCTTTATTATAGAGGATGAGAAACATCAGCAAATCCACATAACCAAGTGTATACATGATAATCCACTATTGCATTTCAAGCATGTGTTTATTAAGGCATAACATGTACATGAGCATGCTGATTCTATGTTTTTGTTATACTGTATTTGTGGAACATGTCCCACCAACATTTTGCTGCAGATAGAAATAAACAAATCTCAATATACCTTTATTCTCAATCTTATTTGTTGTTTCACTGTAATGTGACCTGTATAATTTTTGTAGATTAGTTTATTTCTGTTTTGTCAATTGTTAAATGGGAATAATGCAGGTCTATGATTGGAAAAGGATAACACACCTTAGACATTGGCACATGGGCTTTGTATTAAGCTTTATTGTACATATAAATGATGGCAGGACATGCAGAAAGAAAAAAAGTGTGGCGGTTTATAATTAACTTTTCAAAATCAGAGATAGGTTATGCAGTGGTCTCCCATTACCTTTTGAGATGTCAAAGACCATAGTGAAATGTCTTTGTGCCAAGAAAATCGTACGTCCTCACTTGTGCTATTGATGGAGTCAAGTTAGTCTATTTATTTACCTTTGAGTAATAACAAACAAACTATGGTATACATTACACATTCAATTTAAAATGAGATGCTGTGATGCACAGTCTCACATTATGTAAACAATATAACAAGCAGTTCCTTCAACAACCAGGTTCTATTGTTCTGAGGGAATTTGGAACAATCATTTATGGTTCTATAGGGACTTGAATGGCCCATCGACCTTAATTACTCTTATAATGAATAACAAGAGGTAGGAAAGACACTCACACATGAGGACATGAATAAAGTTGTTTATTTTACATGTAAATTAATCCCACTGTTCAAAGTCAGAGGTAGTGTGCACTGTCAGTCTCATAGCATAATTACCTAAGTCAAAGAAACTACTCATGCAGATAGTGATTTTGGAATGTAACAAGCATTCTGAAGAGGTCATAGGCAATAATGCACAGTGAATCAGCAGTGTTATGAGAATAGAGTTAGGTAGATAGAAAATAAAATGTACCCAGGTCTAAACGTATGCATGTTGATATACCAAAGTATAAAACCATGTCAATCATTTAACCTGCATATGAAGCATTAAGCTAGCCAGGTTTTGTCAAAATGGTGGCCGTGGGTCAAGATGGACCAAATGCCTTGGTGTAAATTGAGCCAATTAAACCTAATGTTATTCACTATTCATACGTTTTATTATGTCTCTGCTACTCAAATTATGCTGTATGACCTTTCATTTGGATGAATACACTCATTTAAGAGAAGTTTTCAATGTTGTATTAACAATTGCAACTATTAAAAGGTTGTGAATTAAAAACACTTTATATAATTGGTTTTAAATTGTTTAAATAACCACAAAGAAAATAAATAAGACTATTTGCAAAAGGGAAATGTGTTATTACATTATTTTTGATAAGTGAATACATTATGTGTTCAAGTTTAAACTTGAAAATTTAAAATATTGTATGGCTCATTTTACCCATTGAGTTGAAATTGCCCCCTAATGTGGGGCAATTTGGCACAGGGTGTTAGATACTGATTGATGGAGAGATGGTTCTATTGTTCTCTTTGGCCAATCGTTAAAATGAGTCCATCGTTCCACCTCAGGCTCTCTAGTATAAGAAGAGTTTGTAGTTTTAATTTGTCCACAACTCATCCAGGATATCAATCAGACTTAAGGTAAAGATGAACTCTATCAACCTCAACTCTGCTGTACAGGAGGGAAACAAAGACCTTGGTATGTTACTTGCTCTCTCTCCTTTTTCATTTCCCCTGTTCTGTAATAGTTCCATCGTGTTTTGTTGCTTTCCTTTTCAAGTCCAAAACATGTCTCATTATTCATGTTGTACTCAATCTTATATGGTGTTTCATTGTAAGCTGACTACTTGCTTAGCTAGATTTGGATGATTTCTGTTTTGCCTCACAGTTCTAACAAATATTCACTTACAATGCAAGTGCTTTTAGTATTACTAAAGTAACCACTTAATACTAGCACATTTAAAAGCTTGCAATGTGTCAAATCATCATGAGTTGTTATGAGCTTTCGGCTACTTTAGCTATGCTATTTTTTATTTAGGTCATTGTTAGTTAATTACTTGACAACATTGTTGGGGATTTATTGCACAATAACAACTATTTTAAAGACCATGAAGTACTGTGGCACTGTCATCAGCCTGGCCTCCCTGTCCTACCAGAGCTGAATGAAAGAAGAAGCTTGGCAAAGCTAAAACACCACTGCTGTGATCAGTGTGGAAAACACTTCCCTAACATCTACAGCCTTAAAATGCACCAAAGAATTCACACTGGAGATAAACCATATGGATGTGATCAGTGTGGACAGCACTTCTCTCAAATGGCAAACCTTAAAAGCCACCAGCGAATTCACACAGGAGAGAAAGCCTATGGGTGTGATCAGTGTGAACTGCACTTCACTACAATGTCCAAACTTAAATTACACCAGAGAATTCACACTGGAGAGAAACCATATGGATGTGATCAATGTGGACAACACTTCTCAATAATGTCCAGCCTTAAAAGACACCAGAGAATTCACACTGGAGAGAAACCCTATGGATGTGATCAGTGTGGACAACACTTCTCTCAAATGACAAACCTTAAAAGCCACCAGAAAATGCACACTGGTGAGAAAGCCTATGGGTGTGATCAGTGTGAACTGCACTTCACTACACTGTCCAAACTTAAATTACACCAGAGAATTCACACTGGAGAGAAACCATATGGGTGTGATCAGTGTGGACAGCATTTCTCTATTATGTCTAACCTAAAAATGCACCAGAGAATCCACACTGGAGAGAAACCCTATGGATGTGATCAGTGTGGACAGAACTTCTCTAATATGTCTAACCTTAAAAGACACCAGAGAATTCACAGAGGGGAGAAACCCTTTCACTGTGATGTGTGTGGAAACGCTTTTAGCCATTCACATTATTTAAAAGCTCACCAGGTTGTACATACTGGATTTAAACTGTTTCCTTGTGGTCAGTGTGGAAGGAGTTTTACTACTTCAAGCAGCCGAAAACGTCATGAGCGCACACATATGAAATATACATCTTATTAATGTTAACAGTATGACAACTGCTTTATTATAGAGGATGAGAAACATCAGCAAATCCACATAACCAAGTGTATACATGATAATCCACTATTGCATTTCAAGCATGTGTTTATTAAGGCATAACATGTACAGTGGTAGCCAGTTGGTTTCTTCACCATTTTCAAAACAGTACCTTTTTCACCCCAGGTACCTTTTTCGGCCACACCCCCAGATTCTCAGACACGCCCCCCAGATCTATTGTATCTAATTTCAACATGTAGTGTGGCCATTCAGCCACAGGGTGGCGCGTTCACACTGAGCACCATCACAGTGACTGTATCTCCTTCCACATTTATCTACAATCTACAAACTCACTGTGAGCTTGTAGATCTGCTATTTTCAATCGGCTGAAATATATTTAGGGCTGAAGTGGTTTGTGTGTTTTGTAATTGTAATCAAAATCTACAAAGTAACTAGTAGTAACCAAAAGTTTTCATTTAATTGTAGTGGAGTAAAAGTACAATATTTTCCTCTGAGATGTAGTGGAGTAGAAGTAAAAGTATTAAATACTCCAGTAAAGTAAAAGTACCTCAAAATAATTATTGTACTTAAGCACAGTACTTGCGTAAATGTACTTAGTTACTTTCCTACACAATAAAAAATGGCAGATGTACAAGATAGAATAGTGGATCTTTCACCTGTTAAGAGTGCGTTCTCAATGGTCTGATGGTCCAGGCCGTGGACTCGCATTCTAATAGTTGGGGTTCGATTCCAACAAAAGGTGATAATTTTAATTTAGCCTTTTTTAGCTTTTGCAAAGTAGAAATACTCTGTAGCTGTACATCTGCATATATATTACAGCTATGTCGGGTAGGGTTAATTATCAGATATTTCAAAATTTGAGTGAGGTATCAGTGGCCTGACGGTCCAGGCTGTGGACTCTCCGTTCAGTGGTCGGGGTTCGATTCCAATTAGGACAAAGATCATAATTTTGCTTTTCTAGCTTTTGCTTGCATCATGGCACGAAAATGCTATGTTTTAATGTGGTTTTCTTTTGTGGTTTTCTTTACGCTTTTTCAGCATTTTTTCAGTGCCTAAAGTTGTAGTGGGGGGGAATAAGCTTGTAGATGAGCTATTTCCTCTGCTCTGGGGTTTGACCTGCTTGTCCTGCAGTTTTAACACAATGAAACAGGGACCCCTTAACTGAGAGAGAGAGAGAGAGAGAGAGAGAGAGAGAGAGAGAGAGAGCGCTAGCTAAGGGGTCCCTGCTTCATCTGTCTCTCAGCTAAGGGGTCCCTGCTTCATCTGTCTCTCAGCTTGTAGAATAGCTATTTTCAAGTGACCTCAGCTGAGAGTCTGTGTGTGTGTGTCTTGTGTGACTTCCTGGGTCAGCCAGTGCCATTGACATGCAAATCTGTGCCCTGCTTTTGAACAAAGGAGTAGCAGCCACGTGGGGGGTTGGGGCTTGTCCCTAGCTATTTCCTCTGCTCTGTAGATCTGTAACTGAATCAACTGATTCAATCATTTAGCTGGGGACCCCCTGGAGCCCCTGGGGGTCCCCAGACCACACTTTGAGAACCACTGATCTAGACACTGTTTCTCAACATCAGGTCCGGGGCCCACTAGGGGTCCATATGGACTCTTACAGCAGTGGTTCTCAAACCTTTTCAAGTCAAGGACCCCCAGATTAATATGTGTTTGGGCTGCGGACCCCCATCTGAAAAAGTGTTGTGCCAGGGACCCCCATCTGAAAATGTATTGTGCCAGGGACCCCCATCTGAAAATGTATTGTGTCAGGGACCCCCATCTGAAAACGTGTTGTGTGAAGGACCCCCATCTGAAAAAGCATTGTGCCAGGGACCCCATCTGAAAACGTGTTGTGTCAGGACCCCCATCTGAAAATGTGTTGTGCCAGGGACCCCCATCTGAAAATGTATTGTGCCAGGGACCCCCATCTGAAAATGTGTTGTGCCAGGGACCCCCATCTGAAAACGTGTTGTGCCAGGGACCCCCATCTGAAAATGTGTTGTGTCAGAGACCCCCAGAGGAGAAGATGTATGTTTACCAGAAAAATCTAAATTATTCAAAATGTTCCAACCATTTTCAATACTTTTCTTTTTTCAAAAACAGCAAAAGGGGTCCCTGCTTCATCTCTCTCTCAGCTAAGGGGTCCCTGCTTCATCTCTCTCATCTAAGGGGTCCCTGCTTCATCTCTCTCAGCTAAGGGGTCCCTGCTTCATCTGTCTCTCAGCTTGTAGAATAGCTATTTTCAAGTGACCTCAGCTGAGAGTCTGTGTGTGTGTGTGTGTCTGGCCAAAGCTATTTTCAGTGCAAACTTCCTGGGTCAGCCAGTTTCATTGACATGCAAATCTGTTGAACAAAGGAGTAGCAGCCACGTGGAGGGTTGGGGGTTCCCTGCTTGATTTTGTCTCTGAGCTAGGCTTGTCCCTAGCTATTTCCTCTGCTCTGTAGATCTGTAACTGAATCAACTGATTCAATCATTTAGCTGGGGACCCCCTGGAGCCCCTGGGGGTCCCCAGACCACACTTTGAGAACCACTGATCTAGACACTGTTTCTCAACATCAGGTCCGGGGCCCACTAGGGGTCCATATGGACTCTTACAGCAGTGGTTCTCAAACCTTTTCAAGTCAAGGACCCCCAGATTAATATGTGTTTGGGCTGCGGACCCCCATCTGAAAAAGTGTTGTGCCAGGGACCCCCATCTGAAAACATGTTGTGTCAGGGACCCCCATCTGAAAATGTATTGCGCCAGGGACCCCCATCTGAAAATGTATTGTGTCAGGGACCCCCATCTGAAAACGTGTTGTGTCAGGGACCCCCATCTGAAAACGTGTTGTGTCAGGGACCCCCAAAAGCAAAGATTTGATTTTATAATGTGTATATAGATTAAAAGATTTGCATACATTTTCAGATTCTTTTTCAAAAAGTCATAGTGTGGCACGCTATGAGCGTGTAGTTTGAGTTGCTATTTTTGAATAGCCAAAGAACGAACACACACACACACACACACACACACACACACACACACACACACACACACACACACACACACACACACACACACACACACACACACACACACACACACACACACACACACACACACACACACACACACACACACACACACACGGGGCGGCCATAGCTGAGTGGTTAGTGAGCCCGCCTAGGGAACCAGAGGCCCTGGATGCCCCAGGTTCGATTCCAGGCTATCCCAGCATATGTGCCGATGATATGAAATTTGTTCCTGAGCAAGACTCTTAACCCCAATTGCTCACAGGTTCTCATTGGAAACAAGACCGCAAGGAATTTCATGAACGACCTGTTAAAAGGAATTATCCTTACACACACACACACACCACTAGTGCAGTGGTTAGTGAGGCTGACTTCCAAGAGTGAGATCAGATTTCAAATATTGTACTTTTACTCCACTACAATTGTTTGAAAACTTTAGTTACTTTGCAGATATAAATGATTATATTATAAAACATAAACATTAACCACTTTAGCCAAAAAATAGCCAAAATAGCTTGTACATTGACTATTTTCAAACATTTTAGTACTTTTACTTTTGGTACTTTAAGTATATTTTAATGCCAATACTTTTGTACTTTTACTCAAGTAACACTTCACTGTTTCAGCTGAAGTGAGATGCCTATAGATAGATATTATTATTATTATTATTATTATTATTATTATTACCCTTATTAAAAGAAAATATATATATTGTGATACAAAATGCCTAAATAAAGCAATAGATATGAAATACATACTGTAATGAAATTGAAATGAAAAAGGTTGAGAATCACTGGGTTAAACTGTAGAATATAGATCTTGCATCCTCTCTCATTCTGGTAAGAATCAAGTTATGTTTACCATTTGTCATTTTAGTATTTCAATGTTTGCAATATCTCAGACTTGTATCCTGATGAATCTTTGACATGTATATTCATTTATTCTGTTCTAATCAGGTGAACACTGCAGTCAAAACGCCAAAGAGGGGACGGCCATCTTCAGCTCAGAAGAGACAACTGGAAGATAGTCCAGACTGCAATCCACGCAAGGCACCATGTCAACATCGGCCATCAGATGTGCGCCAGGACCAAGTTGGACACCTCCCACGGAAGACAGAGAGGGGGCGCTGCAGGAATAGTGGCTGTTCAAGTTACACCAGCTTACTCTGCCACAAGTGTGGTGTTCGTCTGTGCATTTCAGGAGACCGAAACTGTTTCTGGGACTATCACTGCTAAAAAGCAAGTGATTGTAAATGGTGTTCAAATAGATGGATGAGAGGGGGTGCCCGTTTCATTTTGAGCAGGTGTGAATTGGTCTTCGGTGGAGGGCTGTTTGCATCACATTGTGACCAGTGTATATTGTAATTAGGTTTCTTTAGTACATTCATTGTACTGTTTTTCATTTTGTTCTTTTAATAAAATCAAAATTCTTAAAAATATGGCTTATTGATGTTATTATTCATAATGTACTGTTCTGAGGCCCAATATTATTCATAATGTATACTGTTCTGAGGCCAAATGATAAACCATAACCATATAAATGAACCCTTAAGTTGTTTTAGTGAAGTATATAGACATTTGCCATGCTATTCTGACAGTGAGTAAAATGGCCTATAGGAAATTCTGCTACCCGTTAGACCCACTGTTGTAATATTACAACATTTCAATAAAACCTTACGAAAACTATTTTTTTTAAAAAACATTATATTTTCCTCTCCAAAGTACTCCTAAAACACCATCTGAAAGGTTGACAATTTTTTTTTGTAAGTAGAAATATATCCGGGTCTTGCAGGGTTAAAGGGATATTTCACTTTAAATACAAATTGAAATGTGTGTGTAAACACACACGTGTTTTTTAAATTGTCTCTTTAACAAGAAAAAATGCAGTGCAAATAGGACTTGGTTTAGAATAGCCTACCTAAATTGTCTGTATGGTGTTATGGACACCTCATAGAAATTACACTATTTAAAGTATAATTACTGCTATAGTAGGCTTCTACAGTAGAACAAGTAGACTAGTACTGTAGGTAAACAACAACCAATAGTTGCTCGGCCCTGCCATCTACTGTCCACTTACTGTATTGCACGGTGGGAAAAAAAAGTAATGCTAAACTCCTCCCTCCAAGGCAAAACCACCCCCCCAGAGGGGTGTGGCTTTGATGGGTACCTGAGAGGCACTGATCTAGTGGGTACCCAATGTGATGATCTCAACTGGCTACCACTGTACATGAGCATGCTGATTCTATGTTTTTGTTATACTGTATTTGTGGAACATGTCCCACCAACATTTTGCTGCAGATAGAAATAAACAAATCTCAATATACCTTTTATTCTCAATCTTATTTGTTGTTTCACTGTAATGTGACCTGTATAATTTTTGTAGATTAGTTTATTTCTGTTTTGTCAATTGTTAAATGGGAATAATGCAGGTCTATGATTGGAAAAGGATAACACACCTTAGACATTGACACATGGGCTTTGTATTAGCTTTATTGTACATATAAATGATGGCAGGACATGCAGAAAGAAAAAAAGTGTGGCGGTTTATAATTAACTTTTCAAAATCAGAGATAGGTTATGCAGTGGTCTCCCATTACCTTTTGAGATGTCAAAGACCATAGTGAAATGTCTTTGTGCCAAGAAAATTGTACGTCCTCACTTGTGCTATTGATGGAGTCAAGTTAGTCTATTTATTTACCTTTGAGTAATAACAAACAAACTATGGTATACATTACACATTCAATTTAAAATGAGATGCTGTGATGCACAGTCTCACATTATGTAAACAATATAACAAGCAGTTCCTTCAACAACCAGGTTCTATTGTTCTGAAGGAATTTGGAACAATCATTTATGGTTCTATAGGGACTTGAATGGCCCATTGACCTTAATTACTCTTATAATGAATAACAACAGGTAGGAGAGACACTCACACATGAGGACATGAATAAAGTTGTTTATTTTACATGTAAATTAATGGAGAGCCGGGAACTACAGAGAAAAGATCACACGTGATTTATATCCCACTGTTCAAAGTCAGAGGTAGTGTGCACTGTCAGTCTCATAGCATAATTACCTAAGTCAAAGAAACTACTCAGGCAGATAGTGATTTTGGAATGTAACAAGCATTCTGAAGAGGTCATAGGCACATAGAAAAAGTGCTCCTCGGAGCACAGGTCTCCGCCACGTCAGGTAGGTTATTGTGGCCTCCTGGTGGCGCTATAATAGGCCAATGTGAAAAGGTAGCCATTTCTTCTTAGGCCTTGCACGGCAATCGGACACTGCATTCATGATTTGAGGCATTTTGTTCAAAACAATTGTTTTGCTAAATTAGACCTGCTGGTGGCGCTATAACAGGCCAATGTTAAAAGGGTGGCATTTGCTCCTCAACATAGTGTGAATCTGCGTGCAAAGTTTGACCGCAATCGGATGCTGCGTTCATGATTTGCGTCATTTTGTTCAAAACAAGCCACTACTGCAAACTTTAGATGTAAATCTTAGCCAATCAGGATGGAATATGAAAAATCAAACACATCCGTCTTGATCACATGACTATAGAGATCATGTGTACCGATTTGCGTGAAATGTGGATAAAATCGGAAGGAGTAATATACAAATTTCTTTTTTTACATAAGTCGGCCTCCTGGTGGCGCTATAAAAGGCAGATGTGAAAAATGCAGGGCAAGGGTTTTTCCTTTACAAAACAAAGTTTTACACAGATCGTTGCAGTTATAGGTAAAAACACGAATCGGCCTGTTATAGCGCCACCATGAGGCTGATTTGAAAATTTTCAATTGGCATTTCTTCCTCGGCATAGTGGAAATGTACGTGCAACATTTCAAGGTAATTGCATGCTGTGTTCATGATTTGAGGCATTTTGTTCAAAACGGAGCACTCCTGCAAACTTTGGAAGCCATTTTTAGCCAATCAGGATGGAATATGAAAAATCTGAAAGACCTGTTTTGTTTAATGACTATAGAGATACTGTGTACCGATTCGCGGGATTTTTGTACAAAATCTGTAGGAGTACTGTCAAAAAATATGTTTTGCACAAATCGGCCTCCTGGTGGCGCTATAAAAGACCCTTGTGAAAACATTTGGGCAGAGGTTCTTCTGTGGCATCCAGGGAGTGTGTATGCACAGTTTCACTGTGAGCAAGCCAACGGTGCCGGAGATTAGCTGTACACAGACAGAATGACACACGGACGGACACACGGACGGACGGACGGACGGACGGACGGACAGGGGGCAAAACATACTCTCTCGCCATGCCTTTCGGCCTGGCGGAGACAATTATAAAACGTTCTCGCCTATAGCCTATTATATGACATGCCTAAAATATGGACTCCAGGTAAAGTGACTAAGTGTGCCTCTGTTTGGCTGCTGTAATCAGTTTGTCATCATGTGTGAATGAACAGTGTAGCTGGATTGTTTTAACATTTAATAATTATCACTGTTTGACTGGTTATCACACAATAGAGCTTAAACATCGTACAGTAAACAACTACTGCTTGTTTATTTCTTAACATTGTGGTTAAACTGTGTACAATAGCTATACATAACCTGACAGCACCGGACTCCATATAAAGGTAGGTACAGTAGACATGTATTACATCCCAGTGAGCCATAGTCGTTTTTTAGACGTCCGTTTTTTTGTAGACCTAAATTAGATGGTCTAGATTTGGTCTATAATCTAGACCAAATCTAGCCGATTGAATTTAAACAATTATTCCATAAATATTGATTAAAAAAACAACTGTAAGTTGCATAACTGATCTCCAAATATTGGACAAAAATAATTTGAATAGCCATTGATTAATATACAGTATAGTTTAGATTTAGCCTTGATCTAGACGTTTATATCAAAACTATATATCAACGTTTAGATTTATACCATATTTAAACCATTAAATGTATTACATTTTTTATTCATGTTTGAAAATCTTTATATTGGGTGCCAACATTAGGTTTAGAAATGATTATATCTCACTAGTATCACTATTGATCAATATACAGTATAGTTTAGATTTAGCCTTGATCTAGACGTTTAAATCAAAACTATATATCAACGTTTAGATTTAGACCATATTTAAACCATTAAATGAAGCATAGCGTTAGTTCATGCAGGACACGGAAGTCGTGCGCCAAAGCTGTAACCAGCGGGCAGTCAGCTGATGTGAACATCAGCTTTTCTATTCCCCATTCACAGCTCAGCTGGTCATTACGTCACTCACTCATACTCCAATCACAGTCCACACATTAGCAACAAGGTTCCTTTAAATACGGTTCGAATTCTCTAGGTCGCTCCTGGTCTTGCTACTGACCACTTCTGCTAAGCTGCTGCTGAGTTGTCACTACTGCCGAGTGAACAACATCCGTGTGTTATAGGGTATGATTATTAAGTCAGTTATAGTACTCACCATCTCCTGGCTCATCATGGCTCACATCGGGCAGGAGAATGGTTCCGGTTCGGACGAGTGTGTTCTGGACACCCAGAACGAGGAGGATGAGACGGGCGATCCAGAACTAGAAGTTGCTTCTCGAAGTAGCTCCCGTTTAGCAAAAAAACGTCCACTGATAAAAGATTGGCCAGTGACAAAGATTCTCGAGTTCCTGTATAAACACAGTATCTCTGCCCCATTGGGGATAAGCCACGACGAATTATTCTATTTCTTCTTGGCAAACGCTCAGGCGGGCGATCACTCGGGTCCATCTGCTTCCTCCTCAAAGAAATGCACTGCAAAGAGGAAGAATCCCGCAGTTCCAAATGGTAACAGTAGTCTTCATCAGTGTTTTCAAATAGCTAGGCTGTGTATTAACTTCTGCTCCTTGTGTAGCCACCGCGTCTGCTGCGAAAAGAGCAAGCGTCACCGATGAGCAGCCAGACGACCCAGTCCTCGTCGCACTGAGGGGGATCCAGTCATCCATTTCGAATATGGATGCCCGGCTTCAGGTTCTCGAAAACCCAGCTACTACTACAGCTTATGCTCCAGGTTCAATCCAGGGTGTTCCCGGCCGCAGCCGTGCGCAAACGTCAAACGACGCTGCCCCGACGTTCGACGCCGCGCCGCTAAGGACGCTGGGATCTGCAGTCCCAGCAGCGGCAGTCGAAGTGCCTTTTTTTCCACCAGCAGCAGCGATATCTCCCCATCTGAAAAATCAGATTCTTGCAGGTAACGACATCAATCTCGTAAAAATTCTGCTGTGCTCAGCTGAAGTGTCAGATAGACGCCTGGTTGACTATGGGGAGGTCGCAGTGTTTCTGAAAGAAAGCGATCCCAGACTGTTAAAAAACCTGACCATGCCAGAGTTTAACGTGGCTTTTGGCGTCTACAGAGACATTATATGCGAAATATATCCAGAGCGCAGATTCGAGTTTGATACTTACCTGTCTATCATTTCCGACTTGGCTATGTCGTATGGGGGCCACCTGTTTTATGAATATCATAAATCATTCTCAGCAAAGGCAGCATTATATATTCAGAAATTCAACCAGAGACTGGACTGGTCCATAGTGGACCTAACGATTGTCAGTCGCCACTTCACAGGCCACCAAGCTCTCTCCTGTGCAGTATGTGGGTCTTTCACTCACACTGTAAGCCTCTGTCCTAAGACTGTGAGCGAGAAAACGCAGTTCAACCCCAAGGCAACCAAATCTGAGGAGCAAAGAGAGAAGGTGAATGTTAAAAATCCAACTCCACTCTGCATTCATTTTAATGAAAATGTGTGCAGATTTGCTAACTGCAGGTATATGCATGCTTGCAGCTATTGTGGAGACGGCCATCCAAGGTCCGTGTGTCCCAGGCGAACCCGGCAGTTGAAAAAGAAGTGAAAAATAAAAAGCCAGCAACTCCAGTCAACGTGGCTGAGCTAGGCAAAGCTCTGAAGAAGCATCCAAATCGGTGTTTTGTCAATTATTTAATAACTGGACTGGTTCACGGGTTTTTTGCTGGGTTAAGTTACCTTCCAAATGTTTCTCATGTGTGTAACAATCTTCAGTCGGCGTTAAAAGAGCCTGACGTAGTAGATAAGCTGCTGGAGAAAGAAATAGAGAAAGGTTTCATGATCGGGCCTTATGACGATCCACCGTTTCCCAAGTTTCAGATTAATCCAATAGGCATTGCAACCCGAAAATATTCAGGGAAAAAGCGCATGATTATAGACCTTTCAGCCCCCCACGATGATAGTGCACAGAGTGTTAACAGTTTAATTCCTTTGGCACCGTTTTCCTTGTTCTATGCTACAGTGGATAATGCAATTCGGTTTATTAAACTCGCTGGTAAAGGAGCGTGGCTAGGAAAAGCCGATATAACGGATGCATTTAAAGTCATGCCACTACATCCAACTCAGTGGCATTTGTTCGGGGTTAAATGGAGGGGTAAAGTGTATTTTGCAGTCAGACTAACCTTTGGATGTCGTAGTAGTCCATCTATATTTAACACGCTATCAGAAGCGCTTCTGGATTCTGTTGAATAATTGCAAACTGCCATTTGTTCTTCACCTACTGGATGATTTCCTTGTTGTTGATTTTCCGCACGCCCGTCCAGATCGTTGCATTAATGATTTGAAGCAGGTGTTTAACCATTTGGGCGTGCCTCTCTCATTAGAGAAAACTCAAGGTCCATTGAAAATGCTTGAATTTTTAGGGATTAATTTAGATAGCGAGCGCATGCAAGCATCCTTGCCCCTAGAAAAATTAGAGCGCATTAGAGAAGTCATGAAAAGCATTTTGGAGTCAGTCACAATTTCTAAGCGTGAACTGTTGTCTATTCTAGGCCATCTTAATTTTGCTATGAGGATCATCCCGCAGGGTAGATCATTCATTTCACGATTGCTAGATCTGTCAAAAACGGCAGAGAATCTCCAAGATATGGTTACTTTAGACGAGGGTTGTAGGTCCGATTTCAGGTTCTGGTCACTGCTCTGTGACAAGTGGAATGGTATTTCATTCTTTTATAATGATCATTCAGAAACGTCAGTCTCTCTCAAATTGTGGACAGACGCAGCTCCTTCAGTGGGCTTTGGGGGTGTTTTCAATGACCAATGGTTTGCAGGGGAATGGCCAAAAGAACTGTCAGATTTGCCGTCTCAGCTACAGTCCATAGCAGTGATGGAACTATATCCCATAGTTGTAGCTTCCATTCTTTGGGGTAAATTATGGTCAAAGAAAAACATCGTAGTGTTTTGTGATAATGAAGCGACAGTCAATATTATTAATAAAGGCCGCTCTGCTGTTCCCTTTATTAATAGGTTTGTCAGACGTCTAACTTGGTCTAGCGTAATGGGCAACTTCACGCTCCGCGCAGCTCACATTCCAGGGTTAGAAAATAAAGCAGCTGATTGTTTATCCCGCTTTAAATTTCAGGCATTCCGGGATCTCTGCCCTCACGCAGCTCCCCAGGGGCTGCATTGCCCAGGCTTCAATCAAACGATCCTAGATTAGAGAAAAAACTCCAGGGTTACATGAACTCTGCAGCTCTCTTCATGCGCCAAGGCTTGGCAAAATCTACAATTAAAATGTACGATCTGGCATGGTCCCATTTCTGTTCATTTTGTACTGCTTTTTCTATTTCTGTTATGCCTGTTAATATTTCCATGATTACTGCTTTTATTGTGCACTGTTTTGAATCCCGGAAAATACAGCCTTCTTCCATCAAAGGTTACGTAGCAGGCATTCAGTTTCATTTTAGATGTTCAGATCCCTCTGTAGGTAGCCTCCTCGGGAATCCTGCTATTCGCCTCCTCTTCAACGGGCTTAATAAAGAATATCCACCGATCAAGGATAAGCGCCTTCCCCTTACTTTACCTCTTGTGCACAAATTGGTGGCTCTTTTAAGGCAGGGGTGTTTTGGGGTTTATACAGACTCATTACTGGAAGCGGTTTTCTTCACTGCTTTTTACGGGTTTCTCAGGTGCGGGGAATTTACATCTAAATCAGAATGTTTTGATTCTTTTCACGATCTTGCTATTTCTGATATTTCGGTCAAGGCTCATATGTTTTCAATTCACCTTAAACATTCTAAATCAGATAGAGAGGGAAAAGGTGCAGATGTCATTATTTCCCAAAATAAAACCATGTTTTGTCCTCTGTCCTCTATGATCCGGTACCTGCAAAGACGTCCTCTGGCGAGGAAAGGCGAACCCTTGTTCCTGACCGACAAGGGAAAACCAATGTCAAGCTCATGGTTTACGGCCCGGCTCCGTCTCCTCTGCAAGAGATGCGGTCTGCCTCCACAGCTGTATACTTCTCATTCGTTCCGCATTGGCGCGGCTACCTCGGCAGCCGCTCTGGTCCCGGCTTCAACACTAAAAGTCATGGGCCGCTGGTCTTCAGCAGCTTACGAGCGTTACATTCGCCCAGGGAAAGAGGACATTGTTATGGCTCAAAAAGTAATGAGTGGCATGTGTGAGGAGACGGTCGGTTAATAAAGAAGAGTCGTATTCAAAAAGTGGTTGGTATGGGTTCATTCAGACAGGTCTTTACAGATGCAGGCTGCATCCCTCTTATATGAGCGGAGAAGAAAGTTTGCAGCATGCTGCTGTCGCACACATGGCTATTAATCAGTGGTGATTACAGGGGTGTTGCGTTGCGTTGCTAGGGGCAACCAGCGGAACCTCAACACATAGTACATTCTGCAGCACGCTGCTGTTACATATAGGTCACATTCCAATTTAGATAGTTTGTTCATTAATTGTAGGTTGACCTCTTTTTAAGATGCATGCTGCATTCTTTTAGTATAGCTTTAATAATGAAATGCTGAGGTCTACAGCAGATGCTGTTACACATAGACTTTTCACATAACTATTTATAGTCATCAGATTTATTTAAAAAGGAAAGAAATAGGATGTCCTTTTCGCTCCTATTCGTGGTGCGGCACAAAAGTGGACATCGCTTTAGGACACCGTCTAGGACTCCTAAAGTTCAGGAATCAAGGTTCAGGTCTGCATTTATCAGGCTGTTGAATACATAGATGCATGCTTGCATTTGTTTAGTTTAGCTTAACAATCAAATGCTGAGGAACTCCTGAAGCTCAGGATCAACATGGCTGTTGAACACATAAATGCATGCTGCATTTGTTAGTTTAGCTTAACAATCAAATGCTGAGGAACTCCTGAAGCTCAGGATCAACATGGCTGTTGAACACATAAATGCATGCTGCATTTGTTTAGTTTAGCTTAACAATCAAATACTGAAGCTCAGGATCAACATGGCTGTTGAACACATAAATGCATGCTGCATTTGTTTAGTTTAACAATCAAATGCTGAGGAACTCCTGAAGCTCAGGATCAACATGGCTGTTGAACACATAAATGCATGCTGCATTTGTTTAGTTTAGCTTAACAATCAAATGCTGAGGAACTCCTGAAGCTCAGGATCAACATGGCTGTTGAACACTAAATGCATGCTGCATTTGAGGCACTCCTGAAGTACAGGATCAACATGGCTGTTGAACACACATAGTATGTATTTCATTAATTGTAGGATGACCTCGTTTTAAGATGCATGCTGCATTCTTTTAGTATAGCTTAATAATTAAATACAGAGGTCCTCAGCAAGCTGCTGTGACACATAGTCTCTTATCACATAATTGTAGAATTACTTCAGGATGCGTGCGCATTCTATTTTAAGTCAGTAGCAGGTTTGCTGCTTCTCATAATATGATATGACTGATAAAGGCGTTCTTTAGGCTTGGCGTTGGCTTCCGTGTGTTGGGGGGAAATTCTGTTATGCACTCTCTGAGTATCCGAGCTGCCGCTTGGCTGAAACCAGAGAGTATGCATGTTTAGTTTGGGGGATTGTATAAGCTTTCTCTGAATATATGCTTACGCTGCTTCGACAAAATTCAGTGAATATTCTCCCGAGTGCGGGAGCTTCAATGCCAAGCTTAATTGTTTCCATTTGTGTCAATAAATGGTAAACTGAATCTACTAAGACGAGAGTGTTTCTGATTGAAATAGCGTTAGTTCATGCAGGACACGGAAGTCGTGCGCCAAAGCTGTAACCAGCGGGCAGTCAGCTGATGTGAACATCAGCTTTTCTATTCCCCATTCACAGCTCAGCTGGTCATTACGTCACTCACTCATACTCCAATCACAGTCCACACATTAGCAACAAGGTTCCTTTAAATACGGTTCGAATTCTCTAGGTCGCTCCTGGTCTTGCTACTGACCACTTCTGCTAAGCTGCCTCCTCCACCCCAGCCTCCACCTTTTTGATTAAAGTCTACAGGCTCAAATACTGTTGATTATCATGTATATCTGCTAAGTCATCTAATATGTCAATATACTGCTTATTGTTCATATTGTATCCCTATGGGGATTGTATAAGCTTTCTCTGAATATATGCTTAGCACGCTGCTTCGACAAAATTCAGTGAATATTCTCCCGAGTGCGGGAGCTTCAATGCCAAGCTTAATTGTTTCCATTTGTGTCAATAAATGGTAAACTGAATCTACTAAGACGAGAGTGTTTCTGATTGAAATGTATATAATTTATTTGTCATGTTGTTTGCCTATTTACATCAGCTCTCTTCTGGGTGATGTCCAGAAGTGGCAAACTGATGACTTTTGTCAAATTTGATCAATCTTGTGTACAGGTCTGAACACATGAGGAAGAGGCAAATTTCTTGTTGGTTTGGCCCGATAATTTTTTTAAAAAGTTATATTTTATATTGTTTCCTAACCACTTGAATGGTGCAACGTGTTGTGAGCTTTTAGATCTCCTATTTTTGGCAAAGAGATTTGGTGTAGATGGAAAAATCAGTCCAACAGTTGCAACTCAGTTCTGTTTCACCACGATTAGAGGGTTTAAGTGGTTATAGTCATTTGTGAAAAATAAGCCCTAAATATGTATTTTATTAAATACATTCTGTTATTGTTTTAGGCCCAGAAAATGTAGTCTGTCTGTCTGTCTGTCTCTAAATATAAGGCTATTCCACACCAATGACTGCAACTCCTTGCAACTATTTGTGGAGCAGTTACTCTGCTCTCTTCCTTATGATAGTAAGTTAGCAGGTCTAGATAATCTGGATGGTAAAGTGCTGAGAATATAGCATCTCCTATTTGTCATATTATTAATAGATGTTTGGAGATGTTTGGGTGTGGGTGGAGGCTAAGGTTATTCCTATAGGTCTAGGCTATACCTAGACCTATCAGTATTTTACCTGTTTTGAGCAAAATCATGGAAAAGTTGGTGCATTCACAAATTCAAGCTTATTTTGTTCCAAACAAGCTTGCAACATATTCTCAACATGCCTACAGAGCTGGTCACTCTACTTCTACTGCTTTGATACAGGTGACTGATGACTGGCTTAAAGCTATAGATAACTCTATGCTGGTGGGAGCTGTGCTGTTAGATTTGTTTGTTATTTTGTCCTTTTTATGTTGGGAGTATTGTCATATTCGTTCATTACAATAATATACATCTGGCCTAATTATCCTCCCCAGGTGAATCACTGCCCAGTGCCCATAGCTAAGACAGTTTTGACAGCCCCTCTACACACCTCAACACCAGGTAAATTTAAATGCTATTCAATCAATGCTAATTGATTTAAGCCCAATGTTAAATATATATATATATTGTAGATGGAAATTACAGCCTGTATCAGTATTAATGTCAAAACAAAACCTTAAGAGTTTTCTAATTCCTTCATTTCGTTTTCTGCTGTAGATCTTGACAAAACTCCGGTCAGCCGTAAAAGAGGAAGAAATGCACAAGGTGACTGCACATGAATGATTAACATTTTAAATACATTTTGACAGTTTTTGTTTGTTTGTTTACCCGCCTGTATTATCGTTGGGACTACTACTACTATGCTTTAGGTCCTCTAGAAGAAATGAGTGTAACAGAACGTTTAGCCGGAAGATTAAAATAAAAATGTATTAAAATATATTATGTATTTCAACAACAGTACATCTACTGTGGGGGCCTTACTCCTGAACAGAACAAACTAGGACTCCACAATGAAAATGTGGATAAAGCACAGTATATATCATACATGACTTGATGGTGTAAGAGGTGTAATTTCAATGTGTTTTCACACCCAGCAGAACATTGAAGCTACACACCGGTCCAAATCAGATCCAGAAATACACAAGGTAACTTTCAATTGACTGTAGCAGTGAGCAAAATGGGTTTCAATGGGGGTTTTCTCTCCCCCAACAGTGAAGCCGTAATCTGGGCCAAGAAAATGTCTGGACTCTACTCCACCTTTCAATTGACTATAACAGTAATCCTCAATGGTGATGTTGCAAGTATGACATGTAGCCTAATTACCTTGTCTTTCACCAACAGAAAATCTTATCAGAACTCCCAGGAGAAAGTCACAGGATTCCAAAAGGTACATTTTAATAAAGTTTGGAAGTCATCTTACTCTGGCAAAAATTTTATTGGGGAGAGATAATGATGTTGAACTTGAAAACAAGTAATGTTGTTTATTAAGATCTGCACCAGCCAAAGTATAGCCTCACATTCTAAATCACAGGCAGACTGTCACATGGTTTGTTTATTTCAGTTTCCCATGTCGGAGAAAAGTAAGAATGGAAGTATTATTTATCACTTTCCACTGTGTTAGTGTATTATTTCTGTTTCATATCAACATAATTGTCTTCATTGCAGGTTGGCAGAGTGTGCCGTTTTTCTTTTTGCAATTTAGCTTCACGTTTTCTTTTTGTTTCAGACTTTTCACCAATGGCCTGATGAGTCCTTTCTACTTGCATGGACAGCAGGAGAGAGCTTTCAAAAGCACTGCCTTCTATCTGTCATCAATGATAAAAATAACTTTGTACACGTGTGACTGACATATACTAGATAACCTCTGTAATGTCTACTGTCAGTCTGAGAGTTATTTGTCATTGTTTTGACTGCAGAAGCCATTCAGAAGATATTCAGAGAGACAATGGAGAACCTGGTCAGCGCTGCCATCTCTGACCACTTCAAGCAGGCGCCTGGTAGAAGAGAGGGATACAAGAAGAAGAGGGCCACGCCTTGAAGCAAATCCAATGTTATTATTTGGTCAAAACATTTTGTTAAAACTTGTCTTTTCTTGTTGTTTAACGCATTAAGACAGGGAACGCATCTGTGTCACTTAAGATTTCTTTGGCTATTAAAAAAATAGCAGATTTACAAGCTCATAGCGCGGAACTCGTGCCGCGCTAAGAGCTTGTAGATCTTCTATTTTTTGAAGATTAAAAAAAAAAGTGTAAATCTTTGAATAAATATATATATACATTTATAACTCAAGTCTAGGCAAAGCAAAGATTTGACGTAAAAACATACATTCAAAGATTTGCAAAAATGTTCAAGATTGTTAAAACAAAAATATAGCAGATCGACTAGCGCCGAGTGCCGTGCTATGAGCTTGTAGATCTGCTATTTTTGAATAGCTCAAGTATAAGATGTGTTAAAGCAGAGGTCTTCAACAGAGAGTCCGGGACCCCTAGGGGGTCCTCAGAGTTACTACAGGGGGTCCGCCAAATCTTTGTGTGATATGATAATTTTTACATTAACCACTTGAACCCTAGCATCCTTTTTCTGAGGAGAGCTTTAGCCAAAAATAGCAGATCTACAAGCTCACAACGCCTTGCGCTGCGAGGCGTTGTGAGCTTGTAGATCTGCTATTTTGGGCAAAGAGGTTTGGTGTAGAGGGGGAAAAAAAGATGAATCTACAACACAATGTTATAGATATGGGGGTCCCTGCTTCATCTCTAGTCGGGTCCTTGGCCTGAAAACGTTGAAGACCCCTGTGTTAAAGTGTTTAAAATCTAACATGACAGGTCTTAATGGCTTAAAGCATTAAGAGGCGCAGAAATTAAAGAACGATTGTACAAGCTTTGGTATGTTTTTTTGTTGAAATATGTATTGTATTGAAATTACAGTTGAAGATAGTTATGTTCAGAGTAGATCAATGTTAACATTAAGAAACATGATTTTATCCAGTGGTACAATGAAGAGTAGCATGACATTAGTGTCACACTGCAACCTATTTAAAAGATCCAGAAAGATAACATGTTAACAAATTATCAGAACATCATGGGACTACACTACTACCAAGGTAAGCAAAACAGGTACAATTTGGTCCATCAGGTAGTTTTTGTAGAGAACCTGGATCTGCATTAAAATTGAGGCATTTAAATGCATTAATATAGGTTTCGTGTGAATAATTTGATAGATCTTAAAGGTGTATATTGCCTACAAGTTGTTTAGATGTTATTTAAACATATGATTTAATTATAAGTATATTAATATCCTTATTAAATAGACGTTTACATGACGTCTAAACAACGTTCATAGTCTATAATAGGGTTTAACCCACTGAGCATTTTTCGGGCTATTAGACGTCTAAATAACGTCTAGGCTAAATCCGGTTTATGAGTGGTCTAAAAATGAAAGTTTTTTCAACGTCTAGGCTAAGCCTAGACGTTCTTTCAACGTCATTTGAACGGTTATATATTTATATCTAGCCGTCCAAACGACGTTGAAATAACGTCTAGGCTAGGTTTAGACGTTGAAAAAACAATTCTAGACCACTCATAAACCGGATTTAGCCTAGACGGCTAGGTGACGTTTAGACGTCATTTAAACGTCTAATAGCCCGAAAAATGCTCAGTGGGATGTATTATAATAAAATGACAGCACCAGATCTATGCATTGGCCGACAACTGATGAACGTGGGAGCTTAGTTCATGACTTTTCTAATCCACTAGAGGGTGCTATAACCATGTTGCATCAGACTTCTAAACTACTGGCCATTGGAGCAGACTGCACATGAAAAGATAAAACACAGTCATCAGCTCTATTCACATAATCCAATAAGCTTATTGTTTTGGTTGATTATGTATTTGGTATGTATGGACCAATACTGTTGAAAATGACGGTAGCCTCTCACAGTCACCTTTGGTGGTAATTAATTACAATTGTGGTTATTCCATTAATTTAGATTGGACAGATCGATAGGCTACAGATATTTAGCCTGTTAGTCTGTTAATAAAGTCAGCTTTTGCGAACACCTCGGACAGTTAAGTTGCTTGCTGTTTTCATTTATTTTTTATAATTGTTTTGGGAAAATGAAAAAAATAGATTATATTGAAAACTAAATTAAATTAAATTAAATAAATGAAAAAAGTAATTCAAAAAACACTCTCCTCACGCGTCTCCTCACGCATAAGAAGGACAATATCAGTCACTAGAACCAAGGACATGTGTTTCAGTGAATCCATGGTCCGTGTATTTTTCGGCCATTTGAATTCTAATTTTAGATTTGGTAAACGAAATTCGGAAAACGGTCCGTTTTCTAAATACTATTTAGAAATGGTTAAACAAAAAACAGTATTTGATAAATGAAATTCGGAAAACGGTTAGTATTCTAAATACTATTTAGAAATGGTTAAACAAAAAACAGAAATAGGTATTATATGACCTGATTCCCGATTTTCGTTGGTGTGGTTCTAAACAGAACGAGGAATTTAAAACAACAGTGCGCAACCCGTTCTGATTACTATGAACTCATTTTCATTTTTTTACTCAAGGCGCTGTGACCCGGAAGTCCTTCCCTCTGCCTCGTAAATAGAGGCGGTGGCGCCGCCATCTTGTTCATTCATTCGTGAATGAATGAATGAACTGCGTGGGTCAGGTAACTATTAAACGAAAATGGAAGGCTTTCAAGGCTACAGTTACGTGTTATACAGAGGGGAGAAGCGTTATACAGTATTGGAGGCGGATATGTGCGTGGAAAAGATTGCCATGATTTTCCAGGTACTGTAATTGTTTGATTTTTTTATTAATACGTTTGTGCGTACTGTTTACCATAGCATGTAGCTCTACTAGCTAACGCTCTCGACCAGAGCTAGGTAGCATGTGATTCCGTGTAATCTGTTAAAATATATATGTTAGTTATCTTAAAAGCATAAAACTTGGTACATGTGTACAGTTCAAGGCCATGAACATTTTCTGGATTGGAGCTTTTACTGTTTCCACCATAACCACGTTATGTATTCATGTATTTTGCAGCATCTCCTAAACCCTATGCTGTGTTTTGATGGTCAATGATAACAGTGATATAGAATGTACACTACAGGGGAATAGTTAGGCTTAAGTTAATTGAGTGACCTGAAATCACAGTATCAGGCAGTGGTGGAAGAAGTACTCAGATATATTACTAAAAGTAGCAATACCACAATGAAGAAATACTCTGTTACAAGTAAAAGGCCTGTGTTCAAAATGCTACTTGAGTAAAAGTATTGGCATCAAAATATACCTAAAGAACCAAAATTAAAAGTACTAAAATGTTTGAAAATAGCAGATCTACAAGCTCACAACGCGTCGTGATGCGACTCATTGTGAGCTTGTAGATCGGCTATTTTCAAATAGCCTAGGTATAAAATACCTAAAGTGGTTAATGTATGTTTTTATAATATAATAATTTCAAAGTAACTAGTAACTATAGTTTTCAAATTGTAGTGTAGTAAAAGTACAATATTTGCCTCTGATATGTAGTGGAGTAAAATTACTGACATTTGGAAATACTCCAGTAAAGTAAGAATCTCCAAAATCGTACTTAAGTACAGTACTTGAGTAAATGTACTTAGTTACTTTACACCACTGGTATCAGAGAACCTGACTTGGTAATGTTAAGCCCTAATATGTAAACAAAAGTTGCTGTGTGAGCTCGTAGATTTATCAGGAGAGAACTCATGAAGTGATAACACAAAGAAAAGAGCAGAAAAAATTGGACCTTTAACACTATGCCTGTTAAGCTAATAAATGGGTACACTCTTCATATTGGAGGAAATTGGCGACTCATCTGAAAATGTTTTCTGTGTATTACAGAGACACATTTTAACACAAAACATTTTGTTTTAACCAAAAAATATCACTACCTTTTAACCCATACAATGACTCGAGTGAACTATATCCTGTATTTGCCGGACCCAGGGGGTCTGGCTTACATAGCTTTGTACCTGTTTCGTCCATACATGGGCATGGTCACTTTGTCCTTAGGCCCCAGCCATAAAAGTCTGTCCCCCTTTCGTCCATACATGGGCATGTTTTGTACCTGTTTTCTCCATACATGGGCAAAAAACAGGTTTTGGTCACTTTGTCCTTAGGCCCCAGCCATAAAAGTCTGTCCCCCTTTCGTCCATACATGGGCATAGACACAGGCTGACACGTCATGTGAAGTCTGGGTCTGGCAGAACCAGGTCTCCTGGTCTTGTTTTTTGTTGGTGTTGTAATTGTATCTGAAGAGTTTTTCTTTAAACATTTATGGTATTTTTCATTCTGTCCAATTAAACAGGTCAGCTCCAGTAATCTGCACATTACAGATGACACAAACACAACAATATTTGCAGAGGCATCAGGACATTTTGCCTCCAACTATCTTGTACACCGTGGTCATTACGAGGTACATGGAAATCCAGATGAGAGTCTGCTCCCTGCAAGCAGAGCAAGACCCTCTGCTTCTGCTGCAGTTTCCACAGAAACACCACAAGCTTCGACGAGCCAGGGCCAAGTTCCCAACAAGGTTAGTAGTTAAATGTACTGATCTATGCTGTGAAAATGTTATCTCTCATTCATATTAGTTTTGGTGTGATTTTTTTTTTAATTTGTATTTTATGCCCAGGTCAATCAGTGTTGCAGAGGTCGTGAATGGCAAGCTGTTAAGTGCAAGGTCACTAAACATTCGCTTTCTAGAGGCTGATGCAACCGTTGAAGGAATGACAGCAAAGGTGATGGAGGAATTAGGCAGCAATGAACCAGTTACCCTGTTGGACAGCAAAGGAAAAGAAATCCTGGACTCAAAGTGCTCAAGAAGTAAGTTGTATGATCAGACACATGCTTATAAATTGTGGTTTAAAATCTAAATTAATGCAGTTTTGCCAGACTTAAGGGGTCGGGGCTTACATGAGGCTTTGTACCTGTTTCGTCCATACATGGGCATGGTCCATTTGTCCTCCGGCCCCAGCCAAAAAAGTCCGTCCCCCTTTCGTCCATACATGGGCATGCACAGGCTGACACGTCATGTGAAGTCCGGCTTAGCCGTGACGTAGTGCATGTTTTGTACCTGTTTTCTCCATACATGGGC
This sequence comes from Gymnoscopelus braueri, assembly GCF_963280865.1. Lineage (NCBI taxonomy): Eukaryota > Metazoa > Chordata > Actinopteri > Myctophiformes > Myctophidae > Gymnoscopelus > Gymnoscopelus braueri. The sequence goes on along the minus strand of NC_137625.1, from coordinate 33,015,021 downwards.
ATATCCCCTTTGTCCTTAGGCATGCCCCCTTTCCTTAAGCTCCAGCCATAAAAGTCTGTCCCCCTTTCGTCATTCTACATATATGGGGATGTCGTACTTGAATTCTTCTTTTCCTCTGCACACACTCTGCAGACACGTCAACCGAAGTCCGGCCATGAGTAAATAGGCATAGGGAACTATTCATGACATCACTATTATGTCACAAGTACAAAGACAGATGCTATTTATACTGTAAGACACAATGGCTGTTTGATGGTTGATTTGATTGTGGTTGCTTGCATTAAATTCATTTACAACTTATTGCTGTTGTCCGCTAGATTACTTTTAGGCAGTTTTGTTCCGCATAACTTATTTCATAGGTTTATTACTACACAAACAGCATAGTAAATTACCTAAAATACTGAACTCAAAGCTCTTCTGCCATATTCTGTGCACTGACTGACAAAAGCCAGGTCAATGTAATCAGACTGGAATGTTTGCTAGTCTAGCCTATACACAAATCTATAACCAAATACCCCTATACACAAAAAAACTCTACACCAAATGCCTAAAATAATTTATGCTTTTCAGTTATAAAGTGGTTTGTAGGTGTGTTACATACTAGGACTTCATTCTGGGTCTGGCAGAACCAGGTCTCCTGGTCTTGTTAAAATATGGAAGTTAATCAATATTTTCTGACTCCAAGGCGTAGATTGGTGGGAATCCAACACCAGAGTGATCTATGCCATGCCTTATGATGAGTTTGTGGAGTTCCAGAATGGAAGACGAGCAAAGGCCAGGTAATACATTTGATGTGAAGTCAAAATCATATGAATAAAAAATGTTGATTTAAATTGTGTAAATCAACTTTTTTTATTTGTTTATAATCCGTTATTTGAGTAATCATTCATGAAGTCATTATGATTTTCTCAGCATAATTGTAAACATGGAGAAATGTAAGAATATCTCATAGGTTGACACTTGATTTCACCATTTGAAAAAAAAATCTTGAATCCTTTCTTTTCTGTTCCTACATTCAAGCGGAAGGTCCGAAGAGAGTTCGATTGCACAAGACATCATTGTTAAAATTGGCCAACTGAAACAAGCAGCTGAGGGCCTCCAAGACATCACTTCAGCACTAAACCAGCTGTCTGATCTTGCGAAGATCAAAAGCACATCAGCCTCCCTGAAGGACCCTATGAATGTTGCCTTCAACTGTCTCGTTTGTAAATGTATGTATACGATATGTAACAGTAGGTAAATGTACTTGTGTAGTACAAAACATATAGCCTGGCATTGGCCAGACTGATAACGTAGATTCACTCTGGCGTTCCTCCCTGGTATCAGTCTGGACTTCGGACCATAGGGAGCAAGGATGAGATATCAGAAAATGATTTTGATGCTTTTCATGGACCAATCATTTTCTGATTTCTCATACTCACTCCCTATGGGCCGAAGTCCAGACTGATACCAGGGAGGAATGTGAGAGTGAATCCACATTATCGGTCTGGCCAAACAGACTTTTCTACTAAACAGACTTTTCTTAATGATTTTAAAGTTATCATTAAATGTTTTATGCATCAATGTAATTCTTTGTTTTAAACCTTGCAGCTACAATGGAAGAGCCCATGTTTTCCACATGCTGCGAATCTCTGGTTGGATGCCGAACCTGTGTGCGACAGTGGCAGTTAAATGCAGATCGGTGTCTGAAATGCAACACAGTAGATTTTCACTCCAATGTACACCAAGTTGAGGGTCTCGATGATGCTTTGTCTTCTCTCAAGGACTTAGAAACGGATGAGTAACTTGTCCCAACATTGTTCCATTAACCCATTCTGAAAGGGGAAGGTTCACAGCCAAGCTTCTTTATATACCAAGATTCCTTTTAGTTGATGGTTAGTGTTTACACCCTTGTTAATTTTGTTTGAGAGAACATGTTTACCTAAAGCTCTAGATCACTTGAACCACATTAAGCTAGGGTTGAAGTGGTCTTATTTGAATGTGATTCTTTGTTTTTCATTCAGAGCATTAACTGGTGCAATATAGCCTGGGCTGCTGTTAACCTATTAAGACCTGAAGCCGATTCTACAAAATAATGTCTTCTAAATCCCAACAGTTTTCTGAAAAACGTATGTTTCTATGTCAGTGGTTCTTAAACCTTTTCATGTCGAGGACCCCCAAAATTATATGCATTTGGCCGCCGACCCCCATCTCAAAATGTCTTGTTCCAGGGACCCCCAGAAGCAAAGATTTGAGTTCAAGATATTTGCTTTAAAATAAAAAAACTCAGATTTGCACAAATTTGCACAATTTTTCAAAAATAGCAGATCTACCAGCTCATAGCACGGGCGCTATGAGATCTGCTATTTTTGAATAGCCAAAGTGTAAAATGCAGGACCCCCAAAATTATATGCATTTGGCCGCCGACCCATCTCAAAATATCTTGTTCCAGGGACCCCCAGAAGCAAAGATTTGAGTTAAAGATGTTTGGTTTAAAATAAAAAAATTCAAAGATTTGCACAAATTCACAATTTTTCAAAAATGGCAGATCTACAAGCTCATAGCGCTATGAGCTTGTAGATCTGCCATTTTTGAATAGCCAAAGTGTAAAATGCTTTTTTTTGCTCAACTCAAAGTGACACATACGTTCCAGGTCTTTAAGTTAAGGTCATGGGTTAAGGTAGAAAACATGACATCTGAGACTGAGATTGGTAGTGATGCTTCACTTGCATTCTTGAGTTGCTGGTCACATGAAAATAATCTAGAAAGACTGAAAGATTGCTGAAGATTTTTCTGTTTATTGCAAACATTGTTCTTAACAGCAACACATTTTACTGTGAAATATTTTACAGTTTAATTTGTAATAAATGTTACTTTTGAAAGTATACTGCAGCTTCATTGATTTTTACAGCTCTATGTAACACTTCTGGTGATATCAATAAGAGACCTAACTGCATCTTTAAAAGGGTCATAGTTATGGTGAACCACATTTTGGTATAGAGATAACAAGTCAAACTGTGAACCAAACTCTCTTTCAGTCCATTGTTGGGCTTCTTCAGAGCGGAATGGATCACATCCAAAAATGGATTCTCTTTTCAAGGCTGACCCCACTTCCTGCTGATACAGGTCAGCTGCAATGTCACCAACAGGCAGAAGGTCTTCTGGAACTCTGGCACGACACCCCTCTTGAGCCCGTTGATTTGGTATTCCCCTTCCTTCACAGAAAATGTAGTGTGATAAGTCAAACATGTGTTGGCTAGATACATTAATCCATTCAGACCTAAGGATGATTCTAAAAACACCTTCAAAGCATTGTTTATACTTCAGCATATGATAGCAGATATACAAGCGCTTCTCATTCGAGACACACTCAGGGCTTGCAGACCTGCTATTTTCGGCATCTAACTGTCAATATGGTTAAGAGTTTAACAGGTTACCCCGGTCTGAATGGGTTTAGCTTGACAAATCGTGCCCCTCCACTGTAATTTTTCAGTCAGTACTGGATTCAGTTGTGTAATGCGGGATAAAATGTGGATCCATTTCAAATCTAGAATTTTAAGAACCAATTTAAAGAAGTCATGATCATAATGCAGATTTTAAATTAAATGAATCAAACCTGGGATCCTGTGTGCGTTCCATGCCTCGATGACATTTTTGATGCCAATGCTGGCCATCTGGCATGTGAGGTTTGACACACAGTACTTGGATGTGTTGTCCTCCATGTCCACCTCTTCCTGGTCCTGCAGCTGTATCAAAGCTCTCTTTAAGGGGTAGTTGACTCTGGCATTCACCTCAGACCACATTCTCTCTATCACATGGTTCTGTGCAGGTTTTAAGAATAGTGTCAGTCAGTCTGCCCTCATTAGGAATGCACATTCATTTAGTTATTATTGATTACCTACCTTTGTAGAGGATGTTTGAAGGTAGGGCTGCCTCTGACGATTGTGTCTGTGTTCGGACAGCTTTTCCTGCATGAATAATGTCAGATAAAATTCTTTTCCACAGTCAACTCTGACCTGAGGAAGCAGAACCAAAATAAGTTTTACTCTTATGTACCTGTACACAAGATGTAACAATAAAGTTGAGCCTTGAACTCTGACCTGGTCCCAAATGCCCCAGGAAAGCACAGCAGGCCTGAGGATAATCAAACATACAGTATAACTTTTATACATACAGCATTAGTTGAAATCATAGATCACCAAAGTGACAATAACAAATCTATATTGTCAAAATTGGAACAATAAGAGTTACAACAATAACTGGAAAATAAACGAAAATGAATGGTATAATTTATTCAATGTTTAAAAGATCATTAAAAGTTTTTTTCATTTCAATTACAAAAAGTTAGTTTAACCTCTAACCCATTCAATCTGGGAAAAGTGTATGTATGTATGTGTGTATGTATATACTCCACAATACACTAAGACTTTATTACCATTCCTACTAGCAAGGCACTAATAAAAGTTATTTTACCTGTACACTTCCTCATAGATGACTACGTTGTTCTTTATTGGCATGGTGGAGTGACCGACAACCTTCTTGCTGAAACCATCTATAGCCATTACATGGGTCACTCCAAACATAACAAGCTTCTCATTTTGATCAACATGCAGCTTGTGACCCATATATTCTGCATGATATGGTATAGGGTTCAGATTTCGGGCACCCTAAAATGTAAGAATAACATTATTATACAAACTTGATAATCCCTACATCATACTGTAGAATCAGAATCAAATTCATTGTCACATCACAGGTTTCACATCACCTGTTGTCTTGCAATATGGTAGGGTTGATGAATGCTTCTCAACACTTTGCCCACTCTGCCTTCAGAAGCTTTAAGCCCCTTTGAGGATAAATATCCAGTCATCATTTTTCGTCCAAAAGACGTCCCAGTCTAGGGGAAATATGTAGAGTGTGAGATACATACATACATACATACATACATACATACATACATAAATACATACATACAGGTAATAGAAAAAAAAAAGAAGAAGAATATCATGAAAAAGGTATTTTTAATTGTATAATTACAAACGTGAAACATTTTGTCTTAAACTTGACCATCAACACCAGCAGATCCAAGTTGCTTAAAGGTGTCATGCGTACCATGTCAACTGCTGCTGTTAATGCATTCTGTTTTATCAAGTCCAGAGTCAACACAGCCATCTACCAGGAGATTCTGTATGTTCTGTATGTTGACAAGCTTTATGGAGATGCTTGGACAGGACTTGGCACCTGCCTACATTGCCAAAATTACTAATAACTGGTGTACTGACCATGGTATTACTGAGCTTTATTGACCAGCCAACTGGCCTGACCTGAACCCCATAGAGAATCTATGGAGTATTGTCAAGAGGAAGAGAGACACCAGACCCAACAATACAGATAAGCACTATCAAAGCAACCCTGGGCTTAAAAGTAATTTGTTCAGAAGTATCCCAGACCAAGTATTGAGTGCATCAATTAACATACTTTTCAGATGGTTGACATTTGTGTATTAAAACTATTTTTTTTGATTGGTCTTATATAATAATCTAATATTTTGAGATATGGATGTTTTTATGTTCATAAGCTATATAACGTAATCATCAAGATTAAAACCAAAAAAGTTTAATATTTCAAATTATATTACGGAAAAAAACCTTTACATGATATTCATTTGTTTTAGAAGTAGCTGTATATGTCCACTGCAGGTGAAAAACGGGGTAATCATGTACGGTTTATAATAATAATAACAACAATAATAATAATAAAAACCTACCTCATTGATACCTTCAGCAACTGCAAGTTCAAGTTGGTCATCCGGAACGTACTCCCTCACAAGCCCTTGCTCAGCACACCACCTCCGCACATTCCTGTCGGAAAAACCCCGTGCTGTTCCAAACTGTGTACATAATGCAGCGGCAATATCACCACAAGACATTCCGTTAATTTTTTTCCCTGTAATAAAATCCGCATATTCATGCAACGACATATTTACCCCCCTAATCAAAATATACCGCCAACTACCAGTGCTCCTAACTTCCGGTTTTAATCATTTCCGGGGCAAGCCGATGATGATCTACAAGTCCATAGAATTACAATCTTGTGGGTTTGTAGATCGGCTATATTTGCAGTGCACCACTGTTGAACGACGAAGCATAACTCAAGCATGTGTACCGTTACTATTCTCTATGACGTGTACCATAGTCCATAGTTATATGTGTACCCGTACAATAACTTTAAGTGCACTGCTAGTAGTCCTAAAAGTTCCCAGATGTTTTTATAAAGGACCCAGAGTTTAAAAGTGTATTATATAACATTAGATGATAAAACTCATTTTACACTAATGTAATCTGACCTTGTTGACAGACTTGACGCCACACCAGTTTCTTAATTTATTGTCCAGTTGGCTGGTGATATTAATAAGAAACCTAAAAAAACTGCATCTTTAAAAGGGTTAAGAGTTTAACAGCTTACCCCGGTCTGAATGGGTTTAGCTTGACAAATCGTATATATATATAGATAGATAGATAGATAGATAGATAGATAGATAGATAGATAGATAGATAGATAGATAGATAGATAGATAGATAGATAGATAGATAGATAGATATATATAGATGTCTGAATGTAGGGCTGCCTCTGATGATTGTGTCTGTGTTCTGTCAGCTTTCCCTGATTAATAATGACAGAATTATATTCCCCAGTCAACTGACTATCTATAGTCCATAGGAAAGCACAGCATGTCTGAGAATAATCACAAACAAAGGGCCATTTTTGGCTAAAGTGGGAAATATGGTCTATATAGTTTGTTTTATTGGTCCAAAATATTGTCTATAAATAGGCCTACCTACATTCATGAAACGACCTACTGACCAGCTGTCAGCATTGGACAATGATTTTTTTTTAATAGGATGGTTTATGTGACTAAACTCTACAAGTAAAATACATTCCACTGTGATAAGAGTTGAGTGAGCAATTAGACACCACATTAACCACCAATTAGACTTGACACCACACCAGTTTCTTCATTTATTGTCCGGTTGTACTATTATTGCTATTACTCAAAATACATTTGTAATATAATGATATATAATATTGTAATAGTCCAGCAGCCACTGAGGTGAGGTGGTAAATATGGTCTATAGTCTATTTATTGGTCCCAAATTTCTCATCAACCTGCTGATCTGAGCTGTCAGCATTGGGCAATGTTTTTTTTATAGGGGGATATATGTGACCATACTGTACCTCTCTATTACTAAATCGACTACTGGATATGTCTTGGACCCAGAAATGTTGTTTTCTATTAACCTTTATTATCAAAATGTAATCTATACATAGGTGTATTATGAGAAAATGGGCCCCTAGCACCAACATGCAAAAGGAGCCCCCCGAAGCGCAGTGAGCTGCCCACTGCTGCACATATGTACAGTTATGACATAGCTTCTATTTCTTGAAAAATACAAATAATCAAAAAATATATAAAATCAGGTGCTGACCTATTTATTGCAGGTATATTATTATTACATTTTAATAATACATTATTCATTATACTATATCTGTAATAAATAGAGCAGCCCAGATTTAGGAAGAGTTGAGCCCCTATGAATTGCTAAAACTTTTTTTTATGTTTCTTTAAGGAATCTCACTTGTCCCAGTTAAGGCCTAACACATATTTAAAGGAGCATGATACAGTCAAGTGTTATATGATGCTATTACATGAAGGAGGAGGCCCCATTTCGATAAATCAGGGTAGATAACATAATGTTCGAACATTATGTTATCTACCCTGATTTATCGAAATGCGTGTATATTAGAACATCTGTTGTTGTTTTGAAAACGTTTTTTTTTATCCCCCCTTTTAAGTCCTAAGGATAGACTGAGGGGTTAAACACTTAACATGTATCATGATGGTTTGGGGTATACTTTGGGTAGGCCTACTATTATTTTTTTCAACGGCGGTCTTCATGGTGGTAGACTTCATCAAGATAGTGTGCTGTGCATGTGCAGCAGAAACTCCATGCAAAACCAGGGCCTGCAGTTACACAACAGCCAATCTGGCTTTCACAATGATTTGCAAATATCAAGGTAGATCTGTGTATAACAATGAGTACACAAAGCAACTAAAAGTCTAATATTTTCACGAGGAAGAAGTTAAGTAATGGTGAGCCACTTGAGTTGGCCTACAAATACACACTACCTAAAGAGAGGATTCTCCTCTATTAGTAACTTACCTGGAAGCACATTTTGCACAATGCAAAAGCATTGCATGACCTAAACCCACCAAAATAATACTCAAAGCATACCCCACTAGGTTCTGTTGGACTTTTATTGGCCATGAATTGGCTAATTATGCTAATTGCTCACTCAACTCTTATCAGTGGAATTTATTTTAGTTGTAGAGGTTAGTCACATAGACCATCCTATAAAAAAAACATTGCCCAATGCTGACAGCTGGTCAGGTTGTTTCATGAATGTGGGTATATTTAGACCATATTTCCCACTTCATATAGTTGGACTATATAGAGTTGACTGGGGAATATAATTCTGACATTATTCATCAGGGAAAGCTGACAGAACACAGACATCAGAGGCAGCCCTACATTCAGACCTCTACATGGGTGGAGTAAATGCATGCAAATGTGTGTGTGTGTGTATATATATATATATATATATATACACACACACACACACACATATACATAACCAAGACCTTTTTAAAGATGCAGTTAGGTTTCTTATTAATATCACCAGAAGATGTGATTGACTTGTTACACAGTGACTTGCAATGGTCAAAGAAGCAGTATACTTTCAAATATAGCATTTATTGCAGTTTTCCAAAAGTATAAATCTGAACAAGAAATACAATCTAAAGTGCCATTTCCATGAGGTAAATTGCATCACGTTACATTCAACAGTATTGAAATATAAAATTGCATGGAAAACATTCCATTTATGCACATTCAACGGTACATTTGAATTATAAAATTGCATAGAAAAATGTAAAACATTCCATTTATGCAAAATCTGAACAAGAGTGTAACTCAACAACAACAATATTCGCAGACCGGTCAACAGGAATGGCTTTTAAAGTGCTATTTCCACTATTGCATCACCTGGTCATCAGGAGTTTGTTAATACTGCATCAAGTAAAAGCTATGAATGAACAAAAAACAAAAGTAATAACACATTCAAGTTAGACAACATTTTAACAGCTTGAACCCTAGCATCCCTATTCAACCCATTTTCAACCTGTCGTCATATAGGTCCTCACTAATGCTCATGATAAAACGGTAAAATTCTCTTCTACAGTCTGTGTCTCAGAGGAGTGCTGTGGACAGTTCAGAAACCCGTCAACCAGTGACATCATCGATGGGGAATCCAAGCTAATAGAAACAGCAGGCTTTGTATTTCTGGAAAGTTGCAATGCAATAATGGAAGCCATTGTTCCCCTGTTAATAAAAATCTAAATACAAAATTTGAAATCTTGTTGGAAAAAAATAATCCTGCCTAACAATGATGTCACTGGTAGACAGGTTTCTGGACTATCCACAGCCCTCCTATGAGACACAGACCAAGCAGAAAAAAATTGTACCATTTTATCATGAGCATTAGTGAGGACCAATTATATGAAGATAGTAAGACAATCATTTAGATCTACACGCTCACCACACGTTGTGACGCGTTGTGAGCTTGTAGATGGGATATTTTCGTGTTAAGATATTTGGTGTAAAGGGAAAACAGTAGGGGGCCATACAATTGAAATTTAAGCAGCATAGATCACTTAACTAACCTCCGGAGTGATCTGGTTTAAATGGTTAACCACTTAGATTCCCACCAACTTAGGCCTTGGAGTTTTTTTTATTTATCAACTTCTATATTTGAAAAGGGCATTAATTTTAAAATTTGAAACCACAATGTATAAGCACGTGTCTGATCATACAACTTACTTCTTGAGCACTCAGTCCAGGATTTATTTTCCTTTGCTGTCCAACAGGGTAACTGGCTCATTGCTGCCTAAGGCATCCATCACCTTTACTGTCATTCCTTCAACGGTTGCATCAGCCTCCACAAAGCGAATGTTCAGTGACCTTGCACTAAACAGCTTGCCATTCACGACCACACTGATTGACCTAAGTGGTTAACCAATTAAACCCCATATACTTTGTTGGCCACCTCCAGTTTCCCCATCTACACCAAATCTCTTCACTGAAAATATCCCTTCTACAAGCTCACAATGCGCCACAATGTGTTGTGAGCTTGTAGATTAGCTATTTTTGCCCCAAAATAGGAACGCTAGTGTTCATGTGGTTAAAGTGATCTATAATGTGCCCTTTAGGTTTAACCCTGTGAGGGAAAAAAAGGAACAAAGTAGGAAAACCTCTCTCTACACACCAAACATTGAACAGGGGTGTAATGTAAACGACAAAGTTAACAAAAACTGCCAAGAAAATTGGATGGAACCCTCCCCCTCTGAAGAAGCCCATCAATAGATAACAGTGTGGATCTCTTTGACTCGTCACCTCTATATAAGAGTTCCAGGATACCTTTTTGCAGCCGACAAAATATAGACAATAGCTACCAGCTACTGTTCTGATCCAAAACAGTTGTGTGATTGATATAATCGGGGGGAATAGAAAGGGGGGGAAATCAGTGCAGACCACAGGTACTTTCAATGCAGAACACAGGTAGTTGTTCCTGGACAGTTACAGAGGCTGCGGTTTGTCAGTCCAAACTAAGACTATATAGTGTGGTTGTTCCTCTGATTGAGAAAACAGATCTAAGAAATCAACAGCTACCCTTGAAATGACAACTTTACAGCCTCTGTAGCTTTCTGGCTACAGAAACATACTGGAACAATGACAAGTTACTCCGTTTGTATGTTCCTGAGAACAGACAACACGTCATCAAGACCCTTAACTGGGAATAGATTGGCGCTAAAATCCTCTTCGTCGCATTTCACACACTTATCTCCAACTAACTGCTCCCGTCGCACACAGGTTCGGCATCCAACCAGAGAGTAGCAGCATGCGGCAAACATGGGTGCTTCCATTGTAGCTGCATGGTTTAAAACAAAGAATACATTGATGCAAAAAACAGTTAATGAAGGTATGTTTTGTACTACACAAGTACATTTACCTACTGTTACATATCTTGTACATACCTTCACAAACAACACAGGCGAAGGCTTTCTTCATAGGGTCCTGCAGAAAGGCTGCTGTGCTTTTGATCTTTGCAAGATCAGACAGCTGGTTTAGTGCTGAAGTGATGTCTTGGAGGCCCTCAGCTGCTTGTTTCAGTTGGCCAAGTTGACCATTGATGTCTTGAGCGCTCGAACTGTCTACGGACCGTCGGCTTGAATGTGGAACAGAAAAGAAAGGATTCAATACTTTTTTTCAAATGGTGCACCTGAACAATCTCTTTTCTATATATTTTATTAAAAGTGTCAACCTATGAGATACTTACATTTTTCCATGTTTAAAATTATGCTGAGAAAATCATAATGACTTCATTAATGATCACCCAAAAAACTGATTATAAACAAAGAATTATATATAATAAAAAAAAGTTGATGTACACATTTCAATTCTAATAATTTAAATCATCAAGTTTTATTCATATTAATAATAATACATAATGTATTACCTGGCCTTTGCTCGTCTTCCATTCTGGAACTCCACAAACTGATCATCAGGCATGGCATAGATCAATCTGGTGTTGGATTCCCACCAAACTAGGCCTTGGAGTCAGAACATATGTATTAACTTCTATATTTGAAAAGGGCATTCATTTTAAACCACAATTTATAAGAATGTGTCTGATCATACAACTTACTTCTTGAGCACGTGGAGTCCATGATTTCATTTCCTTTGCTGTCCAACAGGGTAACTGGTTCATTGCTGCCTAATTCCTCCATCACCTTTGCTGTCATTCCTTCAACGGTTGCATCAGCCTCTACAAAGCGAATGTCTAGTGACCTTGCACTAAACAGCTTGCCATTCACAACCTCTGCAACACTGATTGACCTGGGCATAAAATAATACATACATTTAAAAAATAATAATAATTCACACCAAAACTAATATGAATGAGAGATAACATTTTCACAGCATAGATCAGTACATTTAACTACTAACCTCTTGGATGATTTTGTTGGGAACTTCTTGGCCCTGGCTCGTGGAGTTCCAACCAAAGCTTGTGGTGTTTCTGTGGAAACTGCAGCAGAAGTAGAGGGTCGACGCATGAAGGCAAAAGGAACACCAGCAGTGGGTGTGGGTATGGCTCTGCTCGCAGGGAGCACACTCTGATCTGCATCTCCATGGACCTCGTAATGACCACGGTGTACAAGCTTCATGGACGGAAAACTTCCTGTTGACCGGTCTGCGAATATTGTTGTGTTTGTGTCATCTGTAATGTACACATTACTGGAACTGACCTGTTTGGACAGAATGAAAAATACCATCAACGTTTAAAGAACATTGTAATTTAACAGTAAAAAGCAAGTTATAATGTCAACACAACATGCAGTATAACAATCAAATTAGTGAAATCTGTTTAGTGAAATCTGTTATAGTTCAAGATTACTTCATCCTTATTGTCTGGTATGTAAAATGAAACCTTTTAAAATAATTAAATGTAAGCTTGTAGATCGGGTATTCTTGACATATAGGCTAGTGCAGGGGGCTTCAACAGGGAGTCTGGGATGCCTATGGGGTCTTCAGAGTTACTACAGGGGGACCAAATGTTTGTGTGAAAGAACTTTTATATTAACCACTTGAACCTTATTCTGGGGGGTAACATTGTTTTTTTCCCCGTCGACAACAAATCCCTCTGCCAAAATTAGCAGATCTACAGGCTTCACAACAAAGAGATTTGGTGTGAAGGGGAAAAAAAGAGCAGACAGTACAGAGCCAATGGTCAAATTTACTATGTATTGTGTGTTTATACATGGTTAAATGTCTGAAATATACATATTAAGATGGTTCCAAACACATTAGTATAAAATAAAGTGTTACTGTAAACAAACAAAATTAACACAACAGTGATGTCAGTGCTGTCAAACAAGTCTATGAAGCCATCTATGAAATCTATGATAAAGTTTAATCTGTCTGCAACACAATTTTATATGTAGTGGGTGGGGGGGTTCTTACACTCAACCCTGACTATTCCCCTGTACATTCCATTTTATTGTAATCATTGACCATCAAAACACAGCGTTGACATCGGTCATTACGTGATATTAGGAGATATAGGTTTAGAAGATGATGCAAAATACATAACGTGGTTATGGCGGAAACAGTGAAAGCTCCAATCCAGAAAATGTTCATGGCCTTAAACTGTACACATGTACCAAGTTTTATGCTTTTAAGATAACATTAACATATATATTAACAGATTACAGATGCTACCTAGCTCTGGTCGAGAGCATTAGCTAGTACAGCTACATGCTATGGTTGAGGGCGTTAGCTAGTGTACAGCTACACGCTATGCTAAGGTAAACAACAGTACGCACAAACGTATTAATAAAACACAATTAAAGTACCTGGAAAATCATGGCAATCTTTTCCACGAACATGTCCTCCTCCAATACAGTACGCCGCTTATCCCCTCTGTATAAAACATAGCTGTAGCCGCCTTCCATTTTCACCGTTTAATAAGTTACCTGACCCACGCAGTTCAATGAATGAATGAACAAGATGGCGGCGCCAACGCCTCTATTTATCAGGCAGAGGGTAGGACTTCCGGGTCACAGCGCCTTGAGTAAAAAAATGAAAATGAGTTCATAGTAATCAGAACGGGTTGCGCACTGTTGTTTTAAATTCCTCGTTCTGTTTAGAACCACACCAACGAAAATCGGGAATCAGGTCATATAATACCTATTTCTGTTTTTTGTTTAACCATTTCTAAATAGTATTTAGAATACTAACCGTTTTCCGAATTTCATTTATCAAATACTGTTTTTTGTTTAACCATTTCTAAATAGTATTTAGAAAACGGACCGTTTTCCGAATTTCGTTTACCAAATCTAAAATTAGAATTCAAATGGCCGAAAAATACACGGACCATCCATCATGGTTAAAATGGAGTTTGAAGTTACAATAGGTTTGTATAGGAAGGGAGCGTGTCTGCTAAAATGAATATCAAATATCTAAATACTGAATCAAGCAACTTAAAAACTGTCTGGGGTGAAACACAAAATCCTGAGTAGACGTTAAAATGACCACAATTCTTTTTTTAAAGTGAAATATCCCTTTAATAATAATGATAATAATAATAATTAATAAAATGAGTGTTATATAAACAATATTTATAAATTATAATTATATACATTATATTGATAATATAATGTATATGTATATAATGCAACATGGCAGTGGTGGGAAGTAACTAAGTACATTCACTTTAATTGTTATTCTATACTTGAACGGAAATGACAAACAGATGACAGCTTCCTTTTTCAGCTTTCGAGATGTGTAGTTCCAGACTCTATATAACATTCAGGAGGTGTAGTTCCAGACAGAGCCGTCTGGGAGAAATGCGGGGCCCTGTGCGAAGTCGCGTGTGCACGCGCGCTGCGCGTGCGCGCTGCGCGTGCGCGCCCCCATCCCCGCGCGCGCGCCGGGGATGGCAGTTTTGGGCGGATATTTCCGAGTTTTTGGTGGTTATTTGCGGTTATTTCTCGGTATAACTCTTACTAAACTTTTTTTTTCTTTTTTTTTTTCTTTTTTTTTGCGGGGCTCCCCCAAGCGCGGGGCCCTGTGCGACCGCACCGTTCGCACTACCCTTCCTGCGGCCCTGGTTCCAGACTCTATATAACATTCAGGAGGTGTAGTTCCAGACTCTATATAACATTCAGGAGGTGTAGTTCCAGACTCTATATAACATTCAGGAGGTGTAGTTCCAGACTCTATATAACATTCAGGAGGTGTAGTTAGTAGTTCCAGAGTCTATATAACATTCAGGAGGTGTAGTTAGTAGTTCCAGACTCTATATAACATTCAGGAGGTGTAGTTCCAGACTCTATATAACATTCAGGAGGTGTAGTTCCAGACTCTATATAGCATTCAGGAGGTGTAGTTCCAGACTCTATATAACATTCAGGAGGTGTTGTTCATATAACATTCAGGAGGTGTAGTTCCAGACTCTATATAGAATTCAGGAGGTGTAGTTCCAGACTCTATATAGAATTCAGGAGGTGTAGTTCCAGACTGCATAACATTCAGGAGGTGTAGTTCCAGACTCTATAAAAAGCATTCAGGAGGTGCAGTTCCATACTCTATATAACATTTGGAGATTGTGGAATAGTTGTTTGGCTACGCGAGACTATACCAGATCAGAATGCAGATGTCACTTTAGTCACTGCCACCTGTGGCCCAATAATGAATCATATTTCACAGTCACATCACATATTTTTCTCTTGCCATCTTGATCCAAAACTGAAGTCAAATGGGTTTTCTCAACATTTTCATACCCCGGAGCAGTGGTTCCCAAACTTGGGGTCGGGACCCCCAAAATTATTTTGGGGGGTCCACAGATAATTAGCTTAATGTGCAACATTGTTTTCTCACTCGACAGAAAACAAACCAACATAAAGTGTATTCACGTTATCTGCATATTTCTAAAGTAAATATTTAAGGACTGAAAATAGCCGATCTACAAGCTCACAACACGAGGCATTGTGGAGCTTGTTTGGCTATTTTCACAATATTTATCTGTGGAACAGAGTCAAACTAAATGTAATGACTACAATTCCAAGTGCTTGTCAGGGTGGGGCCCCCAGTTCCAATATCATTATTTGGGTGGGGGATATCATGCTGACAGTCCACCTGTATGGAAGCAGATGTATTTATGTTTCTCTACTCGGTTATGCAAGTAAACGCTGAAGTGAATAACTTCAAAATCAGGGGTCTTCAACAGGGGGTCCGGGACCCCTAGAGGGTCCTAAGAGTTACTACAGGGGGTCCGCCAAATCTTTGTGTGATAGGAACTTCTTTTCTTGTTTTTTTACATCAACTACTTGAACCCTTGCATCCCTATTCTGAGGAGAAGTTTAGCAAAAAAATGTGAAGATCTTTTTTCGGTATGGTGTAGAGGGACCAAGTATAGAGTGAAAGGTCAGATTTACTAAGTATTGTAACGGATTACAGTGCTGTCAACACAATGTTATACAATATGTAGTGGGGGGGGGTCCCTGCTTCATCTCTCTCTCAGCTAAGGGGTCCTTCGCCTGACATTTTTTGAAGACCCCTGACTTAAATGATAGAGAATTGTTCAAGAAGAGAGAGTTAAAGTGTAGCTCCCAAGTCAATCAGACATGAGGTGATGGGGGTGAGGAATGACTGGGCTGTTCTCTCTCCTGGGCCTCTTTCCCACAGCGCTGGCATTTTACCCACAACCCCCCTGAAACAGCTGCACACTGCATCATGATTGTGTGTGTGTGTGTGTGTGTGTGTGTGTGTGTGTGTGTGTGTGTGTGTGTGTGTGTGTGTGTGTGTGTGTGTGTGTGTGTGTGTGTGTGTGTGTGTGTGAGTGCTTGCGTGCGTGCGTGCGTGCGAGAGAGGGAGGGAGGGAGGGAGGGAAAAACAAAATGTGGAGCCTGTGTGTGTGTGTGTGTGTGTGTGCTCTTTAACATGTTCGTTTAAGAGAGAAAGTCTTCTATGCCTACTGTACATTCACAAAAATTATTCAAGATTTTTCAAAAATGTGCAAAAATAGCCAATGTACAAGCTCTCAGCACGGCACAAAGTGACGCGCTGTGACTGTGAGCTTGTATATCTGCTATGTTTGAGAACCACTGTTCTAAATCCTAAGAGTTTTCTGAAAAACGCATTTTACTATATTATATACATATAGCTAAGACCTAAAATGACACAGATGCTTTTCCCGGTTTTAATGGGTTAAGAGAGAGAGACAGTTCTCATGTCAGTACATTCACATGTTTAAGAGAGAGAGACAGTTCTCATGTCAGTATATTCACATGTTTAAGAGAGAGAGACAGTTCTCATGTCAGTACATTCACATGTTTAAGAGAGAGAGACAGTTCTCAAGTCAGTACATTCACATGTTTAAGAGAGAGAGACAGTTCTCATGTGCCTAAGCTCACATGTCTAAAGAGATAGTTCCCTAAAAAAAAATACTTTTTTTCTATCGATTAGTTCCGGTAGGAGAAACAAAGGAGACTCTTTGTGTCCTACCGGAACCACTGCCGGTCATCAAATTATTGGCTTAGGAATGTGACAAAAACAAACATAAATATAGCTGCAAGCAGCGATAAGCGGGGCCAGGGAATGCAGAAAGAAAACAGAAAGAAGCAATGATAAGTAATATGCACAATAAGCCATAGAAACATAGAAGAATTAACTTGAGAGAAAGAAGACCATGCAATTAACGAATGAGCATTTTAAACCCTCACTAACCCTAACCTCAGTAAAACAACGCCTAAGCCTATCCTCAAGAAACACTATGTGTAAACCCAAGAATGCCAAATCATGATCACCTCAATACATTGTCGTGGACAGGGATCGAACCAGCGATCTACGGACTCCGAGGTTACCTCTCTTCTCATTGAGCTAGATATATGGCCTCCCTGGTAGTGTCTGTTGATATTTATAACTATTTCCGTCCATTATGAACCAAGCCTCTGTGTCCCGAACTACTCTAGATCACTGGTTCACATACCATTTACCAATAAAGGCATTTTTGTGTCTCCTCGGAACGAAAACTAGTGAAAGTAGCCGATCTACAAGCTCACAAAACGTTGCTATCTGAAAAAAATTAAAAGTGAGATTGTAGATCGGAGAGAGAGAGAGAGAGAGACATGGAAACGGAATAGATTGAAGAGATAAGGATAATTCCTTTAACAGGTCCGTTCATGAAAGTCCTTGCGGTCTTGTTTCCAATGAGGGCCTGTGAGCAATTAGGAGTTAAGAGTCTTGCTCAGGGACAAATTTCATTTGCTGGCCTGGCCTGGAATTGTACCTGGGGCCTCTGGCTCCCTAGGCTGGCTCACTAACCACTCAGCTATGGCCACCCCTCAAGAGAGAGAGAGAGAGAGAGAGAGAGAGAGAGAGAGAGACATGGAAACGGAATAGATTGAAGAGAGAGACATGGAAACGGAATAGATTGAAGAGAGAGAGAGAGAGAGAGAGAGAAATGGAAACAGAATAGATTGAAGAGAGAGAGAGACATGGAAACATAATAGATTGAAGAGAGAGAGAGAGATGGAAGCAGAATGGATTGATTGGACATCTCAACCTATTGCCATTAACAGTAATCCAACCCTCAACCTTCGGATTGACAGGCTGCAACACTACCTATAGTGCTATAGCTTTGTCCAGGCTAAGGTTGTCTGTTGAAGATAAAAGTGAACCAGTGAAAGCAGCCGATCTACAAGCTCAGAAACACGTTGCTATCTGAAAAGTTTTGAGATCGGCTATTTTCAGAATGAAGTATCCTATATACATTTAAGGAAAGTCAGCCCTTCCTGTGGTGCGACTGAAGGCACTTCATTTTTTATCATTTGTTTCGGCGAAATAACCACAATAACATCTCACATGTCACTACAACACCAGTCACAACGTGCGCAATTCATTCACGCAGTTATTCGTCCACTTTTCATTGCTCAACACACATTTGCCCCCTCACACCATAATTAAATCCGTCCAACACAAAATTCCCCACACATTTAGGAGCCTCAAAGACGTTGCCAGGTTGCGCGACAGTAATACGCAATCCGCTCCGTGATTTTTCCTCCGGAATACAAAAGGCCAGCAACAAGCCACCAGGTTGATGCCAAAAACACCACAGATGGGGACAGACACGCTGGATCTATATAATATATACTAACATACCTATGCCTATGGACCTTTCCATATATTCAATATATTCTTTATACATGTTATATATTATTAAACGCACTTTCTCTAACCAATTTACACCCACTTCACGCTTACAACTCCTGGACATGGCAACGTCGCTCATCGTTCTGTGATTGACAGCAAATGTTGGCCAATCAGGTGGCGAGTTCGCAGCCTGAAAAAATACGAACGGCAGCCATTGTTGGTTGTGCGAGTCAGGGTGCACTACTGCACTTCTTATTTTCGCTTATTAAACGCTCTCAAACTTCTTCTTTGAGGCAAGGAATTCACTTATAACATATGGTTTGGATATAATTCAGTTGTTTCACTTCTTGACACACTGTAGTCAAGGCTTTGTATTGCAAAAAAAAACAGCCGATGGGGTCCGCGATGTTTCACGGGGGTCGCGATGTTTCACGGGGGTTCGCGATGTCTCGCGGGGGTCCCAGACTCCCAGGGGGTCCGCGGACCCCCTGGGAGAAAAATTATTTACAAAAATTAAAAAACTTTTTTGGGGGACATTTCTTCATGAAAAAAAAAAAACAGCCGATGGGGTCTGCGATGTTTCACGGGGGTCTGCAATGTTTCGTGGGGGTCCCCAAGACTCCCAGGGGTAAAATTATTTTAAAAAATGTAAAAACTTTTTTGGGGGACATTTTTATCCCACGATTTTTTAACCCCAAAATAAGCAAGCCCTCGCTTATTTTTGCCCGGACGTAATTTGTTTGTCATGTTTGTGTGTTTGTGTTGGAGCGCCTCAGTGCGGCTGCAGAGTTCATGTGCAACATCTTGCATGTGTGGCTGTGGCTTTACAGTTTTCCTTCGCCGTGTCTGTAGGTCACGGCCTGGAGACCCAAGGGTCTCCAGGGACCCCTAAGGGTGGGGGGGGGGGGGCGGACGCTCTGGGTATTTTTTTTTATTTTTTATCCCATGATTTTGTACCCCCAAACACTATTTTCTTTGGGGGGGTTGGGGGGGGGGGGGGGGGTAGGGGGGGGCACTAGACGTTCTGCCCGCGTAGCGGGCAGAACTTCTAGTGTCATACATTGCAAAAACATACCTTCTCAGATAAGCATTTCATGTTATCTTTATCAATTGCATATGTATTCATTAATACAGTCTTGTTGTTTGCAATGCACTTTAAATGAAGTCTCCACCAAGTGAGGCTTGAACCGGCAACCTTGATGTTGTGAAATATTCACTTAAGCGGGAAGCCATTGGACCAACAGACCTGATCCAGTGAAAACGGAGGTCAAACAGATGATACCATTCCACGCAAATAACTGAAAAATCCTGGGTTTAAAGGGACACTTCGCCGATTTTGATGCCCATAGCGTCAAATTACGTTTTCCGCAGCTTCTCACCTTATGTCCGCACTACATGACTGCAGGTGACTACAGGTGTAGTTCAAATCCAAACCAACCCCCATAGCTCAAAGGACCGGCCCCGAAGGTGTCACTGTAACATTGTTCAACCTTCTTTCCCCACTCGACCACTCCCATTAGCTACCTCACATGTACTATCATGGCGTCTGCAAACATATCAGAGTTATACTTTAGTACCCGGACCCACATGCAGCTATGCGGACAGTGAGGAGCAACAACCCGTCGGGGATGTTTCCTAGTGGAACTGACAGAATGTACACGGACCGTGGACGGTGGACGCTTGTCTCTCGAGTAAGTAAACATGCTGTAAAGTTGCCACTATCACTATAATCTCATGTTGTATCCCTCGGGTAGACTAAACTAGCTTGTGGAGCCGTGGCGTGAACGGAACGTTTGTTATTGTTGACTTTGCCTGTAGCCACGGAAACCCATGTCTTTTTTTTGGGAACATGACTGTCATTGCGGAACTTCAACCTGGTTTTGGCACTTTCTCCATTCACAACCCTTTCATCTACATAAACGTTCATATTTCAAATATAAAGTTCTTACCCCGTGGCCACAGATGTTACAATTGGAATCGGATGGGTCTAAGTACCCGTATCTTCCGTATTTTTCAATAAAAAAACATTTAAATCCGAATGGTGGCCATTTTCTCTTAGATGTATAATGTATCAGAGTCAAATATACATCCCAACCGATAGGGTCGCGTAATTGAAAGCATAAGGAGAAAATGGCCACCGATTGGATTAAAATGCTTTTTATTAAACAATACGGAAGATACTGGTACTTAGACCCACCTGATTCAAATTGTAACATCCGTGGCATGAGGTCAGCACTTTATATTTGAAGTATGAACGTTTATGTAGATGTACAGTCTGTACATGTAGAAAGTGCAAACACCAGGTTGAAGCTCCGCCATGACTGACATGTTTCAGAGCTACTCAGTACATGACGACGTCAGGTCCCGAAAATAGCAGATCTACAAGCTCACAACGCGTCGCGGACTCGACACTTTGTGAGCTTGTAGGTCTGCTATTTTTGGTGCGCATGCAACTAAGAATAAATTAGGTATCACGTCGGATGATATCCATGTAAACTAAATCTAATCTAATGTGTTCTTTCCAATGACAGGACAGAAAGTTGTCATCAGCCTGCAAAAATGAAGGAACTGCAGATGAAGACCTGGGACACTACAGCCATATATATTTTTTCTAAATAAAACGGTTACATTTACACACTGCTTGCTCTACTCATTGGTATATTCTACATTGTGTAAGCATTTATAATGACAAAATGTATTTACACCCAATTCTATAAGGGTTCTTTTGAACTGTTTCATGATAGGAGATGGTCTTTCATTTGGCAGAATGGTACATAATTACATGACTGTAAGCATTACAGATTAGTGAAAAACTCTTGTACATTCTGTTAGTATTTACTTCTACATGTAATCATAATTTTTCTGGGGACCCCAGCACATTGGATTCAACTTTACTAGTCTTAGATACAATAGGCTATAGTAAAATCTAATATTATCCATATACACCAATTGAAAGCATGAAACGGTCTCATTTGAAAAAAAGAGAAAAAAAACGATTAGGCTGTGTATGACAAGAGTATTTGAACATTAGCATGTCATTCTAAAGTAATGCCCATGTTTTCTATAAGTTTAGTCCAAAGAATATAACTGGAAATGACAGTGAAACATTATGCTCTCAGAAATAAGGAGTCACACATGACATGAGTATGAAACGTTTTGTTTTATTATTATATTGTTGACTATGCTGCATCTCCATGGATGTCCCGACTCCCAAGTAGAAGATGGACGTCACGTCACCAGCACCGGACTGTCTACATGGTGGGATGGAATGTAGAAAAAAATTTGATGCACGCGCGTGCGCGCACACAGTCACACACGTTTAGTGTTACTATGCTAATTTATACATGATATATTTAGTTTACTATAAGATACACAATCAAATCAATACAGAACACAATACAACAGCAGCCAAGACTATAGTTTCACCTTGCTGGCGCAACAAAGACACGGTGATGATGGGACTGACATCCTGGTAGATATAGCAAACTTGCAATGGGTAGGCCTACTGGTCCAACTGTACTGGTTCAACAGAGGCAGATTTCACGTGGTCCAAGAAAGAACATGGCTTCGATGTCGTGTTTTGTGATCCAAAGGTAGACAAAAAAGTCGGAAAAGTTGGAACGTAACATTCATCATTCTTCAGCATTCAGTGTTGCCAGATCTTGTGAGAGAAATAAGCAACCAGGTATATGAAAACAAGCCCAAAAGAAAATACCTGTGCCAAGAGCACTTGAAACCTAGACATGGGTTATTTGAAAATTGCCGATCTACAAGCTCACAACGCGTAACGATGTGACGCAGTGTGAGCTTGTAGATCTGCTATTTTTTTTAAAATCTTGAGGGGAAAAAAGTGCAAAATGTGGAATATTTTTAAAACATTTTAACAACACATTTTTGGTAGGGTCTCCCTGGCAAATATGTTGGCGCGCAGTGCACAGATGAGGGTCCGTGGAAAAGTACATGAACATGTTTGAGAACCACTGGTTTAAACAACAATCAAAACATTTGGAAACGAGCCCAAATATCAACTACATTTTAGAAACCAGCCGCTTATAATAAGCAGACATGGCAACACTGGCCAATGTGCTGTATGTGTTTGTTGATGTTGTTGTAGTGAGAACTGGGAGGGGGAAGTTACAATGTAGACCACGCCCCCACGCAGCCTCCTCCCCTCAAGGAAGGGCAGTGCCCCAAAGCATTGTGGTCATTGTAGTAATGCAGCCAAACCCCAGTCATCCAGTCAAAGTCAAGACTTCTATATTTTTCTGGCCATAGGGTGCAAATTTGAAATTTTGCTACTGTTATCTACTATATTATAATAGATAATTAATATATATATTATTAACATTGAGTGACTGCAAGTTCTTCCAGGGGTGAAATGCTCCTTTAAGTGTTTTTCAAACTGCTCAAAATTGCGGACAATATAAGGGTGGAGAGAGAGACATGGAAACGGAATAGATTGAAGAGAGAGAGACATGGAAACATAATAGATTGAAGAGAGAGAAAGATGGAAGCAGAATGGATTGATTGGACGTCTCAACCTATTGCCATTAACAGGAATCGAACTCTCAACCTTCGGATTGACAGGCTGCAACACTACCTATAGTGCTATAGCTTTGTCTAGGCTGAGGTTGTCTGTTGAAGATAAAATTGAACCAGTGAAAGCAGCCGATCTACAAGCTCAGAAACACGTTGCTATCTGAAAAGTTTTGAGATTGTAGATCGGCTATTTTCAGAATGAAGTATGTCATACATTGAAAAGACATACTCTCAAATAAGCATTTCAGGTTATCTTTAACAATTGCACTTGCATTAATTGAGAGAGAGAGAGAGAGAGAGAGAGAGAGAGAGAGAGAGAGAGAGAGAGAGAGAGAGAGACTAATGAAGAGTGAGTGAGGGCAGGTGTGATTATGGATTGAGAGGGAATGACAGCAGGTGAGGTGGGTAGATCCAATCCATGGGAATAGGCCAGGTGGACTGTTGCTGTTGCTCACTTTCTACAAGGACATAATTATGTCAGAAAATTGACAAAAAATATTGTTAAGCATTTCATGTTAAACAATTGCACATGTATTCACTGATACAGTCATGTTGTGTGCAATGCAACTTTAATGAAGCCTGCATCAAGTGAGGCTTGAACTGGCAACCTTGGTGTTGTGAGGCATTCGTTTAAGGGAGAAGGCATTGGACCAACAGACAGAAACTGTGAAAAAAGAGATCACACAGATGATACAGTTTCACGCAAATAGCTGGAAAATCCTGGGTTTGCGGACAATCTAAGGGCGGAGCTTACTGGTCAACGTGATACATGTGTTCCTCATGAGTCAAGGCACATGTGTAAGCAGGTTTAATGGCTGTCGGCCAAACGAGGCATGACTTTTGCCTGTTTAAGGTTTGCATTTTCAAAAAATCGCTATAGCGCCCCCCTTTGACCAATTGGAGTAAGATTGGTTTCAGTGATATTTGGAATGACCCTCAACATTACCGCAAAGTTTCAAAGAAATGTGAGTCTGCATGTATGTGATAGGGGCAGATGAATAATTGTCATAAAACTGCAATATTCATTGGCTCATTAAAGTTCATGTGTAAAAAGTTTCGTGCAGATTGCTCCAAAATCCCAGGAGGAGATTTTTTTAGCTGCTTTTCATATAATTCAAAATGGTGGGAGATCTAAAGGTCAGAGGTCAAAAGTCAGAGGGTAAAAGTTGTTCATCATGAGAAGACGCATGTGTGTATTGAAGTTTTATGGATGTAGGTCAAACAGGGCATGAGTTGTACCTGTTCAAAGTTGGCATTTTCAATTGAGTGTTATAGCGCCACCTTTTGACGAAAGATTGTGAGAATTATTTCTTGATCGTTTTTCATGACCATCTACCATATGGCCGAGTTTCATAAAAAGCGACAGCACGGTTCACCCAGAACTGCGAAAAGTGGCAGAAACAGAAGAATACTGCCAATCTTAAAACAGGTCCAGAGCTGAGCTCTGGCCCCGTAATAAATTCAAGTCTCCATGGGGTGACTAATCCATTTTGGGGGTGAACTATCCTTTAAGTATCCTTTAAGAGAGAGAGACGTACAGTTCTCATGTGCCTACATTCACATGTTTAAAAGAGTGTGTGTGTGAGAGAGAGAGAGAGAGAGAGAGAGAGAGAGAGAGAGAGAGAGAGAGAGAGAGAGAGAGAGAGAGAGAGAGAGTTCTCATGTGTCTACATTCATGTGTCCCCCCCCCAGGCACTGCCCCCCCCCCCCCCCCCTCGGTCAAATATGTCACTACACAAAGTCTAAAATATGTTTGATTAAAATATTTCGTGCATACATTGTTTTATAAAATAAAATGATTGTAGTCATGCAATGAATTAATTTTAGTCTATTTGGTTTTGTAATCAATCAATTTTTCAGCAGGCATATAGGCATAGTGATATACACATCGTGTACTCACACCGTGTTTAGATCTAGCAATTAACATGGACACCCGTCCATTTCGAAAATGTCCATATACTTCAACATACATCTACAACTAAGAACATAGTGGAAATATGTACGTGGGATGCAAAAAAAGGCGTTGACTTCTACACTAGGTATGGACACTGTTTCTGTATATTTTTACAAGCCTACAGTAACAACTACTACTGATGACACTTGCTAAGCATTTTGTGTGTGTGCGTGCGCACACAGTGCGCTACGGTTTGGATAAGTATAGCCTGTATACATATTTCGGTTTTCCCATATAAACAATGATATTTTACATAGGCTACTACATATGGTTGACAGTGCACTCTGTGCGCTTCTGTGTGTGTGCTCATGTATCAAAAACAAATAGCCTACGTAAGTCTATGTGGGATAGATAAGACGCTGAACCCCTAATAAGACGCTGAACCCCTAATTGCTCCCGATGAGCAGGTTGGTGCCTTGCATGGTTTCCTCCGCCATCGGTGTATGAATGTGTGTGTGAATGGGTGAATGGCACAATCAATGTAAAGCGCTTTGGATGAAAAAGCGCTATATAAATGCACCATTTACCATTTATAAGTGGTCAGTAACTAGTTTGATGTGCTCTTGTGCTGTATTGTTTGGTTTTCTGGCAATCTGGCACGGAACGTTGTATTTGTGCACAAGTTGCGCAGCCTTTCCATTTATTTTTTAGCTCGGAATTGATATGCCCAAGACGCGCAAATTAGTTGGACTGTGTGTGTGTGTGTGTGTGTGTGTGTGTGTGTGTGTGTGTGTGTGTGTGTGTGTGTGTGTGTGTGTGTGTGTGTGTATATTATTATGTCCCCCCCCCGACACAAATGTGAAACTCCGCCTATGGCCTAAATTCACATTTAAGAGAGATAGACACTACTTTTAAACTTTTTAGAGAGAGAGACTACATTCACATGTTTAAGAGAGAGAGAGAGAGAGAGAGAGAGAGAGAGAGAGAGACCACTACATTCACATGTGTGAAATTGTGAATGTGCCCTCAGGCAGAGGTTAGTTTGTGTCAGTCAACACTGATTAGTGAAGCTAGACTGAGGGAGCTGACATAACGTCTCAGAAATGCTGCATGGGCAGCACTCACACCAGTAGCGTAGCCAGGATTTACATTCTGGGTAGGCAACATATCGGCCGGTACACCGGCCGATATGTCTATTGAGAAAGAGCCATTGCAACATAATACAAGAATAAAATACAACATGCTAGTATAATCACTGTAACCTGTAGCGAACTTGACATCCTGCACCATACTGTATTGAGTCATTTGAAAAATGTGATTACAACAGCAAAGTTAACAAATCATAATAATCAAATGCGTAGTCTACGGCATGAGACCACAGGGCTCGCACTTGAAACGTCTACAATTGAATCGTAGTTCAAACCTTCACTTAAATCTCTCTCAAATGCTAGGACTAGTAGACAGGCTATACTGTAACTTTAGTGACTCATTTCAGTGAAGGTGTTGAGGCCGTGAATTGGTGCCCTGCCTGCCCACTTCAGTCATCTTTTGTTAAGCAATATCAGTCGCCTAGTCACCGCGGCTTCACTTAGGCATGCCCTTGCCTTTATGGTGGCTACTAGCCTGGTATCCAGCCTGCTTCGCTACGTTCGGCGGACTTTTTTTTCTCTCTTCGCTTCTCAGTCTGGAGAGCACCCTATTGACTTGTTTTGTAGAACTACACTGGAACTACATATGTTACGTTGGGCAACGTCGTTGCTGATTGGATGTTGTTCAAACGAATGACGAATCACAACGATCACACTGTTTTTTTTTGTCCCGCCCCGCACCACAGACCAATCAGAAGCCACGGTAGGTTTCGAAGCTTTTGGCATGTCCCGCCTCCCTTGGAGATAGGAGGCTCTCCAGACTGAGAAGCGAAGAGAGAAAAAAAAGTCCGCCGAACGTAGCGAAGCAGGCTGGATACCAGGCTAGGTGGCTACGCCTCTGACTCAAACCATACAGCCTACCACTGTATAGGGCCACAACTATCCGTTGTTTTCTTAGCGATCATTAATCGATTACTATCTTGATTAATCTAATGATTGAGAAGCATGTTCTTTTGTTTAACTTTACAATAGACAATAGATTCACAATAGATTCTAATTGAATCGTCTTAAACCCTATTTTATACTTCAACATACAACAGCGTCGCAATGTGACGCTGTTGTGAGCTTGTAGATCTTATATTTTCGCTAGTTTAAAACAAAACAACCTCGCTAGGGAGATGCTCGAGAGGCATCCATACTAGAGCCCGAACCACCTTAGCTGGCTCCTTTCCACGTGAAGGAGCAGTGGCTCTCTCGCCGATGACTGGATTTCTCACCCTATCCCAAAGGGAGAGCCTTTTTCACTCCTGTAAACCTGTGATGTGACAATAAAGCCGATTCGGATTATTGCCCGCCAGGCCGAAAGGCATGGCGAGAGAGTATGTTTTACCCTCCGTCCGTCCGTGTGTGTGTCCGTCCTGTCCGTGTGTTACCAC
>NC_137625.1:32967255-32984755 GCF_963280865.1 Gymnoscopelus braueri | reverse complement strand
AGAGGCTGGCCTGGCTGGCAGTGTGACTATGTCTTTGTTATGAAAATATTGCCCTTCCAACTAAGTATTACCATCTTTGGCCAACAAAACATGGCCTGACTGTAAGTGGGATTATTATTAGGTTAGTAGGGAGGGGCCAAAACTAGTCGCAAATGTATGACGGAATAAAGGGGGGAAACCGTATGGTTGAAAGGTGAAATTCATTGTTTTCTGTCTTAACCTGCACCATAATTGGAGCAGCTTAACCAGCTGGTCCAGTGGTTCTCAAAGTGCAGTCCAGGGCAGGGACCCCCTGGAGTTTCCAAAAATGTGGCACTCCCGTTATAAAGGAATAGAATAAACATTTTAATTCAGTACATTATAAGGAGTCAACTTTATAAGTTGTGAAGTCAGCTGTCAGCGTGCGGTGGAGGTGTGGGGTTGCAATTGTGTGTGTGTGTGTGTGTGTGTGTGTGTGTGTGTGTGTGTGTGTGTGTGTGTGTGTGTGTGTGTGTGTGTGTGTGTGTGTGTGTGTGTGTGTGTGTGTGTGTGTGTATGTGAAGGTTTATGATGTGTAGAGCAAAAACAAAAGGAAAGAACTAAACAAGTCAGCCAGAGGATACCAGGAGGCTGGAGAGCCTTATTATATTTTTGCCCCCTTTTCTCCCCAATTTAGTCGTTATGTCAATTATTCCTTCCCCACACATATATTGTCACTGCTGTTGTTGTGACACTGACACATACTGTACATGTGTGAAATAATGTATTTCCAACCAAAAATGGTTGAATATTTAACACCCAAATGTAGTGTACGGAAAAAATGTTTCTGTTTCGTGTAAGTTGATTATGGCCATTATGATGAATTTTCTGTTGACATGGTTCTCTCATAGGGGTGCTGTGGGAAAAAAGCAGCACATGTAGCAAAATTTCCAGGAAGTGATCACTGATCACTGTGGAAAGCATAGACATATAAAGGTAGACGCCTCCTCTGGCTCTGAAGCGTCGGCATCTCGGACGCACTTCCGCTTCCTCTATGCTTCCGGGGGGCAGCTGGAAATTTCCTTGTGCGTCACAGAAGGGGGCGTTCAGTAGGCCAATCAGAGGCAGGTGGGGGCGGGACAACTAGATTCTGACAAGTCCTGGGAAAGACGCGCTGTGGTTGGCCAGTAGTCAACACACTGTGATTGGCCAGTGCCCGTTCCCCCCGGAAATATGGCGGCCACGTACCAAACGGGTCGCTCCAACGAACTGCAGAGGCCAATGAGGTATCTAGGTTTCTATATCTATGGTGGAAAGGTCCACAGGAAGTGAGGTTCAGGAACAGCTATAAAAGGACAGGAAGTGAGGCGGCGGTTTGTTCTATTTCAGGTACTGTATGAGAAAGAGTGTTTGGTGGTGGTTTGTCAAAGAGACTCTGTTAAGCCAATACTAAACCAGAATCAGGGCTTGTTAAACCACTGAGTAGTGTGGCCGAAGAGCTTTGTGAGGTGGAAGAAAGGAAGTTTGGTCCAGAGAAAATATCTGACGGTTTATGTTCTGAATGAATTCAGAAACAACAGGACAAAAGAACCTCCTGTGGCCTCCTGACTTAAAGGTTGCGTGAGGAATATTCTTTCCCCCCTTTTTTATGCAATGCATTGCCTTTTTATTTGCTGACTTTGCAGATTATTGGATTCTCGGAAAATAAAAGGTCTACAATACTTTTGGATTACTATTGGGAAACGTTACTCTTTGGAGACATTTAAAATAACTTTGCGTTGCGGGACTAAAGATCTGAGTTTGATCATTTTTCATTGGTATTTTGAAGTGTACTGATCCTTTAATTGAATTATTATTTTGTTTGATTAAGATTGGATCAGATCAAATACTGCATTTAATTTCAAAAGCAACAGTTTTGTGTATTCTTTTTGGTCTGCAATACAGTTTGTTTTCAGCATAATAAAGAATTACTGCCGCAGGTACACAACCTTTATTTCTTTAATATAACTCAGACATACAATTTTATGGTTTTGGTTGTTATAATGTATCCAACTGACTCACCTGCCAGTGAGGAGCCCCCAACGGGAAGACTTAGAGCCTTTGTCCTACTCCTCCCGCCCCAACACTCCCTGCTGGCTTTCATGACCTTGATCATTTTTAAGATTTGTATTTTATGTCATCCACAATCACTCCACATGTCATGTCTCTCTCCACTGTCACTTTCAATAACAACCTATCACTGCTATCTTATCACTGTCAGGCTGGAGACACTCAACTGTTCCTCCCCCCCTGCCACTCAGGTGAAAGAGCACATCGCTGCATGTCTGGCTGACATCTCACAGTGGATGTCTTCTCACAACCTCAAGCTGAACCCTAACAAGACCAAAATTATCTTCTTCCCAGGTGAGTCCTGCTCCATGCAGAATGACAGGATCTCACTATTTCCATAGACAACTACCTGGTGGCTTCGGTCACAACGGCCAAGAGCCTTGGTGTTGTCCTGGACAGTCAGCTTTAATTCAAGGCACACATTGCAGCGGCCACTCGATCCTGTATATTTACACTCTATAACATTCAAAGGATCAGACCCTTCCTCAGGAGTCTGCCCAGCTCCTTATCGAGGTCATATCAAAACTTGACTACTGTAACTCTCTCCTTACTGGCCTCCTGGCATGTGCACTTGAGCCCCTCCAAATGATCCAGAATGCTGCAGCATGCCTGGTCTTCAACCAAAATTCATGTTTTTGTTACTTTTATTTTACAATTTACAATTACAATTTAGGCATTTAGCAGACGGTTCCAAATGTAATTTAGATAGCATGTTATTTAGACATGCTATAGGTTCATTGTTTACCTGTTATCCTAGTTTACTGAGGCACTAAGTTGCTCTGGATGAAGAGCGTCTACTAAATGACTACATTGGTTGTCTAGACCAGGGGTTCCCAAACTGGGGGGTCCCCAGATGGTTTGCTTAATGTGGAACATTGCTTTCTCACTCAACAGTAAACAAACCAACATACAGTATAAGTGTATACATGGTATCTGCACATTTCTAAAGTGAAAATTTAAAGACTTTTAACCTACCTCTAAAAAAATTATAATTATTATTATTAACAATGATATGAACCACATTGTCACATATTACCAAAAATAGAGGCAAACATTTTGAAAACGGCAGATCTACAAGCTCACAACGCCTCACAGTGCGAGTGTATCTTCACAATATTTATCTGTGGAACCGAGTCAAACTAAATGTTATGCCTCAACTCCTACAATTCCAAGTGCTTGTCAGGGTAGGGGGGGGGGGTCCCCAGTTTCAAATATGATTATTTTGGGGGGTCCCCAGTTCAAATATGATCATTTTGGGAACACCTGGTCTACACCCTCCCCAACACCAACAGATGGGGTTAGCACTAAGCAGGGGTGAAAAATAAATGAATTAGAAAATGGAGAGACAGACAAACAGACGAGCGTGGCCGTCGCTAAACTCGTTAGTGGATGATGGGGATTTTCCTGTAGCCTAGTAGTCTCTTGGCTCGCGGCGGGCGTCCAATGCACTCAGTCTCACCATCCATGCTTTTCCCGACAGCGTAACCCAGAATCACGCTCCCACCACTGGCTCGTTGGCCTGCAGCCGCCTCTGTTTCGCCACAGTTCACAGTTCGACAACAACAGATGTGTGGATGGGGATGAGTGTTGAATGTGAAATACAGAAAATGGCTTCCAGAGGGCGAGAGGACGACTCTCACAGCTACCACAGTAACCATGGTACCCAATGAGTATATATCTCCTGTGTGTGTGTGTGTGTGTGTGTGTGTGTGTGTGTGTGTGTGTGTGTGTGTGTGTGTGTGCGTGTGTGTGTGTGTGTGTGTGTGTGTGTGCGTGCACACGCCCGTGTGTGCATGAGTGAGTGCATCTGTCTGTCTGTGTGTGCTGCTAGTATGTGTGTGTGTGTACGTGCGTGTACGTTTATGCATACATTTGTGTGTCCACAGTACTGTATTTAAGAGCTTGTGTGAATATACTGTATGTTTGTATACATGAATGCAGATGTGTGTGTGAGTAGTAAGATAGGGGTGGTTATATTGTTCTATGGGATCAAAGGTCACCTATTCATAATTTCAATTCTATTGTTTATAGGTCATAATTCTTTTGTTTCATAGAACAAAGGGTTTCTTTAGAAATCTGATATGGGGGTTATGTGAACCATGAGGAGTGGGGGCTGTCTGGGGTGAGGTCATACAGGGGTGAATGCATTGTGTACATTATGTCTTTTGTTAAGTGTTTTATTATTAACCCCCCTCTGTCATCAGTTACCTATCACTCAAGTCTCCATTGTAATATGATCTAGCCTCCCTCTGTCGTAAGGGGATGGGTGTGTGTATGGTTTGTATATAAGATCTCCACTAGATTCTGTTCAGTATCTTTGCAGACCTACATACTATCTATTCTAACTCTACCACCCGTGCGTCTCTGCTAACTGAAATGGATTCTGTTGATTCTTCAGGTACGTTAGATCATAAACATACTCCTTCTAGTGCTGATGCTAAGCTCGCTGGAGATTTGTGCTATGCACCTAAAAAGAAGTATCATGGAATCCGGCGTACTATGAGTAAAGACTCTGATCTACACATAGTGCACAATGGCGCGGACAGGTGTGTGTATGATTTTAAATACAAGGAGGGGGTCATTACCCTGAGTAATGGGGATTTGGGGTGTTATGGTATGCCTTATAAATCCTTAGATCTCACAATGGATGTTAGAGACTGGGCTATTTTCCGGAACTGGGTTTCTGTGGAATTGAATAAGGATAGGGATATTCTCTATCACACCCGTGATGCTCTATCATGGAATAACCCGTTTAATAATAGATGTTATATGATTGAGGGAGATAGAATTGCTAAGCCCAGTGATGGATGCATTACTTTCCATCATCGGTATTCTGCTGATGGTCGAGTACAGAGTATTAAAAACCCTGAGGGGGTGATCACTAAATTGTATCTAGACTTCCACGATCCAGAGATGTATGATATGAGAATCCAATTTGTCATACAGTGGTGTGATTGGGACGGTCTGCAGTGCATGTTCGATCAGATTGATGAATCTATCCGAGGAGGATCTTTCGGCAGAGAGTACGAATGCATCAGGAGAAAAATTCTTTACGGCGATAGGCCGTCTAGCTACTATGATGATTTGTATACCGATTCTATCCTGCCTGGGGCGGAGCTCAAGAGAAGACTTGACTTCTTCTGAATGTCAATAATGGTAAATAATGGATGCATATTATTATTATTATTTATATACGAATACTTTTTATTTATTTTATTTCTGTGTAATAATTCTGTCCTATATTTCACCCCATCAAGGCATCCTCCCCTCCGAGCTGTGCACCCCAACGGACAACGCTGTGGATTATACAGGACCTTTAGAAGACAACAGCACACTCGATCAGTGGATATATGAATACGGACAAAGCCTAGGATCGCAAAATCTGACATTCCTACACACCCCTGAGGAAGACTCTACAACTACCGTCCCTCGTAAGGAACCTTCTCATCTAGAGATTGAAGCGGATGCTGAGGAGAACGCCCACGCATTTGGTGTAGCTGATGATGACATCCAGAAGGATGTACGCCTGGGGGTAGAGGACATTACACTGTTGAGAGGTGTGTTAGGATTGATTTTGGAGACTGTGATTGGGAGGGAGCTAGTGGAATCATGCTATGGTTGCAGGGTAGATCACCCTAGCCAGCTGCAGCATAGCTGTTTGAATGAGCCAGATGCATTTTATTTTGAGAAAGGTTATGATAATATATGTGATAAAGTGTTTAGATCCTCATTGAGTTCAGCTTTAGTCTATGCATTGAAGAGGCTGCGTAATAAGGAGGTCTGTGCCCATAGAATTCTAGGAGTGATCGATGCTATTCTCTGCGAGTGGCGCGCTGAACCACACATTATTGAGAAGTTGAGAGATGAAAGAGATATTATCATTAACACCATTATGATCAACCACACATCGTTGCATTGTCTTAGTATGTGGAGAGAAGACCCTCCGAGGTCTCCATAACGATCTTCGTCCTAATGGGTTTGTCACATAGTAACGATGTATCTGTTTGTAAACACCTTATTTCGTTAATGAATGCCTTAATTAAACATTCTACAAAACCTGGTGAGATTTCAGTATATCCTAAAGGTTATGATATGTTTAGAAAACATCTTCAGTATGTAAAAACTATGAATGTACAATATATAGAACTGTTATCTAAGTATGTAGGCCCTCATGGATATCCTATTAATAATAGAACCGTGAGAGATGTAGTGGCACATTTTTTTATTCTACAAACAAAATGTTCAAATAATGTGGGTAATGTTATATGTATATGTGCTTATATTACTGATATGTGTATATTAAGTATTAGTCATGGTGTACATGAGTGCCCTATGGATATTGTGGAGTATACAGCACAGAAGCTGGTTGAATTAGATCTATTAACATGCACAAAATATGTGGCTATGTTAGATGATAGAATATGTTTTTAATCAATGAATTGTAAATAAAAGCTGTAAAATGCGTATGCCTGCACTCATTTGTGTTTACGGTGTCAAGATGGAAGGTGTATTACAGAAAGTTTATTACGATGTATCCAACCCTGGGGGTCTAGGAGGGATGCCCCGTCTGATCAGTGCTGTTAAAGTGAAAGAGGGGTCAGCTCCTAAAGTCCCGCAAGTTAAAACATGGTTAGCAAAGCAAGACGTATACACATTACACGCCCCCGCGGCAAAACGTTTTCAGAGAAATAGAGTATTTGTGTATGGCATAGATAAGCAGTTTCAAGCTGATCTTGTAGATATGGGGGCATACTCTAAAGAAAATGATGGATATAAATACATCTTAACATGTATAGATGTTTTTTCCAAATATGCGTGGGTTAGACCCCTAACCCACAAGACTGGGTTGTGTGTCACAAAAGCCTTTAAGGATATATTATGTGAAGGCCGCATCCCTAAGAATCTCCAAACAGATGCTGGGGGTGAGTTTTATAATAGGCATTTTCAGCAACTGATGGCGGACTATGGTATTAATCATTTCTCAACTGGTAATGAGACAAAATGCGGTTTTATTGAACGCCTAAATCGGTCGATTAAAACGCATATGTGGCGATATCTAACATCTGTCAACTCACGACGATATATAGATGTTATCCAAGAATTTGCCGATGCCTACAACAATTCGTACCATAGGACTATTAAGATGGCTCCTGCGGATGTAACAACGGCTAATGAGAAAGAGATATTCAACATAGTGTATAAGCAGAAGCAAGTCACCCCCTCTATAATTAAGTATAGGGTGGGAGAAACAGTGCGCATATCAAAATATAGAGGGGTGTTTCGAAAGGGTTATGAGCAGACATACACAGACGAATTCTACAGAATAACAGAATGTATACCCAGGACACCTCCTGTCTACAAACTACAGGATACAGCTGGTGAAGACATCCAGGGGACATTTTATGATAAGGAGCTGCAAAGAGTTATAATAGATAAGCATAAAGTATTCAAGATAGAAAAGATTATAAAAAAGAAAAAGACCAGAGGAAAAAGCTTGGTTCTAGTGAAATGGTTGGGGTGGGGTGTGAAGTTCAATTCATGGATTCCTGAAAGACAGATTGTCGATATATAGTATAGGCCGTGTTATGATTACGTGAAGGATTATTGCCGTATAAAGGCTTAGTCCGAAAAGTGTATATGATCATAAGAGAACAGTTGACGTACTATCATACTATGGAGAGTAAGGGTTTCTATATAACGCTGCCTAGTAATGCCTCTGCTGATGTTTATCCTGCCAACAAAATATGGAATTATAAAACAAAATTGGCTAAGCCTATAATTCTCAAAGAACCATATGAAGTTGGATTAATAGAATTACAATATCCTCGTAATTGGAGCAGTTTTCCCATGGACGATGGGTGGATATCTTTTACAGATCATAAGGATGGCAAATCTGTGAACTATAATCTATCTATGGGTCATTATGACAGTATATCCAGGGTTATTAAAGAGATAAATAACATTCTAACCGGAGATATCATTACGAAGAGAGTTACTATGATGTATAATGCCATAAAAAATAAAGTATTTTTCATGGGGGCTGATGGTATGACTGTCAAATTTAGAGGCCGTTTAGCACATATTCTAGGATTTGACCCCGGGGCTTCATTTGAAATTCTCCAAAACCATGGCATCCAGTATGCGCCACACCCCGCAGACATCTACGGAGGCTGCTATAATATCTACATATATACAGATATTGTGGATTATCAACTTGTGGGGGACAGTTACGTCCCTCTTCTCCGAAGTATAAATATCGCTGACGACGCCAGACGCATACCAAATCTGATATATGATAAGCCACACTACACGGCTATAGCAACCTCCGTCATAGGTGACATAGAGATATCTTTGAAGACGGATCAAAACCAAGACGTAGCTTTCACATACGGAAAGGTTGTAGCTAAACTACACTTTAGACCTGTAAGACACCACTTTTAGATATAGAATCATTATGAGAGGTTCCCCATATATTAGTGATGCCGGTCGCTATATGACCTATTATGCGAATCAGGCTGGAACAGCACTACCAGGGTTTTCAGGCAGTCCTACACAGTATGGGACAGGTCTTGGAGGAGTTTTCAGGAATCTTTTTAGATTCGCACTACCACTTTTAAAGAGAGGGTTCAATATCGCTACACCTCATTTAAAAACGGCAGCAAAGAATATCGCGGGGGATGTGGTCACGCGCATAGTGGCCAGGGCTACAGCCCCGAAACAGGATGGCTCAGGCCTAGTAGTATATGCCAGGCGTGGTCTAAAACGACCCCCACAAAACCATGCACAGGGGAGGGCTCATAAGCGCAGTAAGGCAGTTAAAAGAACCCCCAAAGGTCGAAATAAGCCAAAAGCTAAACGGAGAGCTTCCAGGAACATAAGAAAGGGGCATAAAGATATTTTTTAGAATAATCCATCGACATGTCACTGCTTCATAATCTATCAGAGGAGTGCGTTAAAAGTGAATTGGACCTCTTCACGCTGCCTTTGACCCAGACATCTATAGAAAGGTCTACATATCATGAGATCTCCACCATCAGTGCAATTACTCCGACTGGCCCGCTTGAGTTTTTTATTGCCGCGAGCAGTGAAGACTACATAGACCTTAATAACACCTATATCCATATACAAGCCAAAATCACTAATGCTGATGGATCAAATCTCGCCGCGGACGCCCAAGTGGGGTTTGTCAATTATCCTGGTTGTTCTCTATTCTCACAAGTGGATATCATGCTAGCGGACAATTTAATAACACACTCTTCCAGCACATATCCTTACAGAGGTCTTTTTGAATGTCTGCTGAATTATGGACCAGACAGTTTATCTACGCAATTCTCTCTGGGTCTGTTCGTTAAAGATACTTGCCATAAAATGGACGAAAGTAATCCTGCGGGTGACAACGCTGGCTACACAGAGAGGGCATCGTATACAGCAGAGAGTAATGTTGTGGACATCATAGCGCCCGTACATTCAGACATGTTTTTTCAGGAGAAAATGCTGATATCTGGTGTGGACTTAAAGATTAAATTCATCCGTTCAAAAGATGACTTCTGTTTAATGGCAACCACCCCTGGAGACGCTCATAAAGTTTCGATCATATCTGCTAGCTTGTATATAAAGAAGGTAACTGTGGCACCAGGAGTGAGATTAGCCCATGCTCGAGCTCACGGACAGACGACGATTAAATACCCTATTGACAGGACTTGTCTGAAGACGGTATCTATACCTGCAGGAACACGCGTGTGTAACCAGGATAATTTATTCCTGGGCCAAATACCTAAGTTTCTTGTAATAGCCTACGTTGACAACGAAGCATTCACAGGAAGTTATGAGCGTAATCCCTTCAATTTTCAGCATTTCGACACTGAATACATAGGTCTCTATGCTGACGGCCATTCATACCCGGGAAAGCCTTTTCAGCCCACCTTTAATAATGCGCAATACGGTAGAGAATATTACCAACTGATACAAGCCACTGGTCGCCATCTAAAAGATAGAGGACTTGCTATCACAAGAAATGATTTTGGGGGTGGCTACACATTATTCTGCTTCAATTTAGAAGCTGACGAAGGCTGCGGACAGCATGTGTCCCTTATTCGTTCAGGGAATGTGAGGCTTGAAGCAAGATTCAGGACCCCATTAGCGAGAACAGTCACTATGATATGTTATGCAATTTTCGATTCAGTTATTGAGGTCTCTAATCGTAGACAAGTACTGCTTGACTACCATTGAGTATAACACCAGTTGGTATGAATACTGTAGAGTTAACGAGCATACTTAAAAAGAAGATTCATATAAATACATATTTCTTGGGGGTTTTAGCATGTGACCAATTACCCCACAAAGTTGTTAGTATACCGGCTATGGTTGTAGTTAATACTCATCCATCAACAATGCCAGGCGATCACTGGTTGGCTATTTATATATCAGATGATAGTCACGGTTATTTCTTTGACTCCTTTGGTAATACTCCTGAATCATTCCCTACAGATATATATAGCTTTCTTAAACGTAATTGTACCTGTGTATCCCATTCTAGCAGACAGGTTCAGGAAAATCATGCAACGACATGTGGTCAGCATTCTGTATTTTTTCTGTGTAACATTCAGAAGTATCAGTCATATCAGCGAGTTATGAGTATGTATAGGAGTAATATGCAGTGTAATGATGTAATGGTATGCAAGTTTGTTAGCAAAATTCGACCTGGTCTATGTAGAGATCATTATTTCCCATGTATACAGAGTGTGCATCATGATAAACATTGCAGATGATATGATTTTATTATATATATTATTATTATTTTTACCTGTGTGTGTAATCTATGTGATGCATGTACTGTGTTAAGAACGAATGCGTGAATAAAAGAAACAATGAAAAGACCAGTCGTTGTCTATTTTTATTATTTTTTTTTTATTTTTAAGAAGTTACAAAAGTCACAATACGTATTCACAACAAGCCATCTAATACATTCATAATGTGTTCACATCTTTATTATCACAATCATGATCAGCATACATCATATATAGCCAAGATGGGGTACAGATAAGGGTAACATAGAGAATGAATCATGATATAAAGAAAAAAAAAAAAAAAAAAAAAAAACAAGCAAACAAGTAAAACACAACAAATTTAAAAAAAAAAAAAAAATAAATAAAAAAAAATAAGACATAGTACTATCATCATACAACCATATGATTCCACTGAGTATCTAGCTAAAGCAAAACAATGAAAAGAAAATATAAAGAATACAATTTTTAAAAGAAAAAAACAAAACAAAACTATGATAGTATTTGATGCATAATACCTATCAGTACTCTATCCACGAATCCCCTACACTCTTTCTTTTAAGCTTCCG
Organism: Gymnoscopelus braueri; assembly: GCF_963280865.1. Lineage (NCBI taxonomy): Eukaryota > Metazoa > Chordata > Actinopteri > Myctophiformes > Myctophidae > Gymnoscopelus > Gymnoscopelus braueri. Next base: position 32,973,336 of record NC_137625.1, on the reverse strand, counting down.
TTTGCTAGAAGATAATCTAGTAGGAGGCTCATAATCTGTATCCTCCCTAATAGGAGTATTAATACCTGGCTTTAGTTTCATAATGAACTGTCTGACATGGGCGTTAGGCACTGATGATAACGGAATATTCAAAGCAGCCATACTCCTTAAAAAATCAACCCATCCTGCAGGCCTCTTTTCATCACTCATCCCCTGTGATGTTGTGATATGTTTAATCAGATCAAAAATATGTGAACCACGTACAACATTGCCATTGACTACCAGCTCGCCCTGAGACGTCCATGTCACCATATCCTTTGATTTACTCAGCATTTCTGCTATGTGTTGTGCATTACCCCTATTTCTTTGTGGCATATGACTATTAATATCTCTCAAGAGAGTGTCGTCTCCTTGCAATTCACTATGATCTCCGTTAACATATCCATTGGATACTCTTTCCGAGGGTGGTAGTGTTAACGATAGAACACTTTTTTCGTTGTCTTTCTGCCTAATTATAGACAAATATCTGTGTAAGACAGCTGTATATTTTTTAGCTTTCAAATACAGATCTGCTTCGGGGGTATTTAAGACATCCATTATCACTTTATCTAATTCATTCTCAGCCACTTGTCTAATGGAATCTTGTGATGACGATGATTGCTGCCTGAGATTATCCAACTGTCTTTGGGGCACCAAGAACATTTTCTGCACATGATCCATGGTGTGTAATGATTATTTCCGTGAAAAAAGGCTAGATATAAATGGGATAGCAGCCGCTAGCAGAGGTATAAAAAACCCGTTTCCTTCCTGATTAATCACTTTCTTTTTTCTAGAAAGCTTAATTTTCTTATCAGCTATAAGGCGCACTTTCGCTTTTTTCTTATGCAGTTGTGTGTACTGCTTAGCTGATAAAGGGATAGTGCCCTGTAATACATTTAATGCTATCTCACACAATGCATTCATTAAGTCGGTGCCAGCATTGTTTAGAATAACTCTCCTCTGCAGGGGTGTAGCTCTATATAGCTTCTGTATGAGTACAAGATTTCTACGCATGCGTGCAGACATGACTATGTATTGGGCTTTCTGGGGATATACACTGTCGGGTTCTCGGATAACAAATCTGCTCTGAGGCGTAAGCAGTCCGGTGTTCGGGGTTTAAAGTCAATGAGTAAATAACCAAAAGGACCACTCGTCGCATCATTAAATGCCTGTAGAAAATATTTTGTGTTCCCAGGAAACATCTGTCTTGCTAGTAATGTTATCTGCCCCTTGTCCCTAACATTCTTAAAAACAACAATATACGATGAATTTAAGCTTATTGTCCTGCTAGATTTTCCTTGCATAAATAGATTCTGTACTAGATAAATACAGCTGAGATTCCTATGATGAACATATTTTGTGAATACATTTTGGACCTCAATATTCTGGCTGGCTTCCACCATGACATCATCTATAATCAATAAATTGTGTGCTTCGGAGGGGAGTAATGAATCATCACACAGGGATTCTGGGATTCCCTGAACAAAGTTTATATGTCTAATCTTCAATAACTGATCATATAACGGTTGCCAACATGAATATATATAAACAATATTGTCCAGCTTCACAGATATTATCTTTTCAGCATTTTCAATAATGTTTTTCACAAAAAACGATTTACCGCTATTACTAGGGCCTGAAACCAGCATGCTGAACGGATGTTCTAGTTTTCCATGAAAATCTCCAGCGTCTTTACACGATAAGTTATTAGAAGCCATAAGGTAGAGTTGTGAAATCAGGAAATACTCGACGTTTGTTGTACACTACTCTGGCTTTTTTTACAACTGATGCGTTTTTTAGGAGTAAGTTAAACTTATCTCTCTTGATGGTATCTGTCTGTGTGTATAGGCACTCATCCTGATTGGATACAAATGATTTGACAAGTCTTTTTAGTGCTTCGGCCGTTACAATCTCAGAGTTTCTGGGGGATAAGGTTATACCCTTCCATTTAACAATTGTCTTGTTAGCATGTGTCCTGTAAGCGTATGTTTTTGGTCCACCGGAAACAAATTCCACAATATAGTCCCCATCGTCAAGTTCATTTGTTAAATCCCCCAGATATGGCCCTATGGTTGGCTCCCATTGCCCCTCATCTGACACATATATGGCTGAGTCCGTGTCAACGTACAAAATTCTATGGGACAGTTTATCCATAAGGTCGTACAAAGCTAGTCGGGCGTAAGCTGTGGTGAAAGCACCGATGAAAACATTAACATCTGGCATTCTAGAAACCCCAGGCTTGTCGTAACAATACTGCACCATCGCGATAGTTGGTGTAATGAAATTAAACTGTTTTACTACATAGTCTGACAAAAACATCAGCTCTGCAAATCTAGATGTGCTAGATACTAGCTCTGTGACAGGTTTATCACTGTTCATACAGAACCGCCCCCATAATGAATTAAGCAATAGCTTGTTACAATTCCTAACAGCCTTATTGACAACAATTTTGCTATGATCTAACAGTATTCCCTCTTTCTCCAAATAACTATTAATATAGCTATCTTCTTCTTCACGGGTAGTTACCCCCTGTGGAAAACCACTTGCTTGTTGCTTCATACGAAGAAACGTATTGACATAACCCTTAAACAGATCTGTAGAGGTGTTGCTAAAATGCCATATTTCATCTATTTTAACAATATCATATTTTTTTTCAACAGCTTTTTCAAGCTCTACAGTTGTCCAGACACCTGACAACATCCTTTCCTCTGGGGTATGATTACACTTGCTGGTCTGATTCATAACCTCAGCACAGGTACGACATAGTGGAAACATCAGCTTATTATTACATTTATATGGCAGTACAGGGTGATATAATGATCTCGGCGGTGATACTGTACATCTCACAAAGCCAAAGTATTCACTTAAAGGCAAGAAGGGTGGTTTTAAAAATATTTCCGGATGGCCGGTGGGGTATATCTTGGTTGACTGAACGAAGGGATATAGTGACGTAAAATCCACGTAGCTGATTTTCTGTTTTCCCTGGACTTTATGGTGAAGTTTAATTGCGTTTGTGCGCCCCCCAAATAATGCATCTCTGGGGTTTAACCTTATGGTTTTTGCATAAGTTCTCATAAATGCTATCACCTTGGGATCCGTCTTTTTCAGACGAATCCAGTCACACTCCCACATAGGTATGATCTTAAGTTTGTGATCCCTTCTTAAAGCAATCTGTCTACCGACGGTGGTTTGCTGTAGCCGTTCATATGGGATTTTAGTAAAAGGGTTCGCCCCACTATGACGACACTTTTTACATCCGTGGTGTATGCATCCATAAAAAGAAAAGGCCGTGTGTGATGTTGAATCGTAACCATCAACATGGTATCTACCGAATTGTTTCTCACCACCACTTAGAGCGTGCTGTATAGTTATACGTTTACGATATGCCATATACTCTAACCATTCTATTGAGACATCCGAATAAGCCTTATTCTGACCCAGGTATCCCCCTTCAAACGTTAGAGCAATGGTATTCTCTGGTAAAAAAAGAGTTTTATACACACCCATACAGCTAGCTGCTAGAGTAGTAAATGCAAAAGGGTCAATAGATGTGCTAGTCATGAACGCTGCCCGATATAGACTACACGCTTTCTGGAGAACGACAACATCATTCTGACAGTAGTGAGCTAGTTCCTTCTGTAAATCAAACACACCGTCTTTAACCGTTATGTACCACTCCATAAAAATGTCCTTGTCTATATCAGACAGATCGTCAAATCCATAGAAGCCCTTATCTGGGTAAGAGCCTCTGTAGTCTGCATTTTCCCGAATATTAAATTTGTGTGGGAAAAATCCTTTTAATGCATCGGAGAAGCCCATGGCCGCAGGTGTATTTGCTAGCTTCATAGGCATGAAGCTATATGAATCCAGCCACCGCTGCTTGTAGTCTCCATCATTAATAAGTGTTATGCGGCCGCCTCTCGTTATTAATGAGGGTGTCTGTTTTTGTCTGATTAGTTCTTTTAAAACTAAAAAGTTGTCGAAGCCTGACGCATTGTGGGCTATTAGACTGTAGCCGACATATTGATCTGTTCTGTAGTGTCTAATAAACTTCTCTACACAGTCAATCCCATCAAAACCCTCCATAGTGCCATTACACGTTGCCGCACAATAATTTGCCTCATGAACGCCATTGTGATACCGTGTTTCAAAGTCATAATAAATGTATTTATCACTGGGGCTTTCTACTATTTTAAGAGGATGTATATAACATTGATGTTTAATATCCTCAAACAAGGGCTCATGACAATGTATACACACAATTGGTGCACATGTATGTACCGTAGGCACTTGTTCACCTTCTCTGGTTCTTATTTTACTTAGAGTTCTGTACACTGTATGACAATCTGTACACTCTCTAACCTTGTCACAAGGGCTCATGTTGAATTTTTGTGACACCTGTTTATGCCTTCTGTAACATCCTTCAGATTTACACACCCTGTTACACACCGTACATACGATGGTATCTCCCCAGCCGTCACATGCTGAATAACATACACGGCAGACATATTTGCAGTGATGTCGGATCTGGTCGTTATATCTACCATAACACCAGGGGCATATATAACTAACTCCAAAAAAAGCTGGGCGCTTAGTGATGAGGCAATAATGACCATCGTGTAAATACAGCCATATAGCATTATCCGTTGGAGGTCTGCTAGTTTCAAAAGTGGTTAATAGCTTTTCTCCCTCGGCATGAAAAAAAATAACTATTTTCACATTCAAGTGATCTTCAAAAGCAGCAATATCGCTCTGACCGATGCTACGTGTCTCAGCAAACCCTAGCGCAGTGTGTAGCTGCATGGCCCACACCCCCCGCACTGCCTCCGAATATTTTGGATGCATGGCCATTGCCATACAGAGAGAAAAGCATACGTTATTGTTATTCTCAGGTATGTAGAGAGCCGTGGCATTTTTACTCAATATATCGTCATAAAGGGTTCTACCAAGTTTCCGACGACGTTTAGGCCAATCTCCTCCTCCTCCACCTCTTCGGTCATGAGCGATAGATACATTGAGATATAGCTCATCATCTGCCATAATAGCATCATTACTTTGTAAGACCTTAGTTACCTCATTCAGAAAGCTATCAGCGTCATATTCATCGCCACGGTCAATAAAGGCTTGAACATCTCCAGCTAGTGTAGGACCTGTCAGTACTACACTCATCACACTACCATCTTCAACATAACTTGCTACTCTATGCATAGCAGCTGTAAATATGTTGGATATCAGAAGAGGAATTCTTTCAATATCATCTGTAGGAATCTGTCTAAAATCAATGCGTTGTCTTACTTCAACCCCATTGAAATGGGGTGCTTGTATTACATGCAAACCTGTATCTATTGCATGCAAACCTGTATCTATTGCACCGGGGGCGTCAACGTCTCCCCCAACCTGTAAATCGCCACCAGCAAGTCCACCCCCTTGCTGGATCATACCCCCATCGGCTGTATCCGCATAGCTGTTGTTATCAGCAATGTTACTGAAAGGCCCCATATTCGTAGACGAATATTCGTTATCATCATTGTCTAATACTGGCATGGTCACTCCTAGAATGTCAGGGTAATAAGGCTCGTTGGCATTAGAGACATCCATAAACTGTTCTGGGTTTTCTTCTACATCTCTGTACTGATTTAAAGCTAATTTTGTGACTTCTTGATCTACTGCAATACCACCTATCACGCTTCTGAGAGTGTCTAATACTGGTGTGGTCACTCCTAGGGTGTCGGGGGTGGATTCATATACATTATGGATCTCCATATCCTGTTCTGTAGCCGCTATTTCATCCCTATAACGTTTTAGAGCTAAACCTGTGACTTTTTGATCTACGGTTATACCTCCTAATAAAGTACTAAGACTATTTAGCATTGGGGGTATGGTGCTACTTGGTTGAGCCATTTTTGTAGTGTATTATGATATGATATGTACTGCTTGTTATGTATTTAGCAAAGTTACAAGATGAAAAGTAAAATACTGCCAAGAAAAAAATGTAAAAAAATTACACACACACACACACACACACACACACACACACACACACACACACACACACACACACAC